>NC_044498.1:51681035-51731035 GCF_902362185.1 Chanos chanos
GTGCGAAAACAGACATGCTTTAATGAGTAAGGTTTGAAAGCAGAGCTCAGACTAACACAGTCTATTAACTGGCAGAGAGAGAGAGAGAGAGAGAGAGAGAGAGAGAGAGAGAGAGAGAGAGGGTTTTATACAGTCTGACTGTGAGTGGAATGTTAAATAAATGGACAGCATGCGCTGTTTTCACGAACACTTGTCTGAAGTTCCGCTGCTGCATAAACAGTTGGAGTTTGCCCTTTCTCCAGCAGAGGGCAGCATTTACATACTTCCATATCAGTTCCATATTTAAAGGCCTTTTTTTTTTAGTTTGTTTTCAGACAAAAAAATCTATGAAAAGAGTGTCATGGCTCTTGACTGAAACTGTGACATGTGCGAAAGAGAATACATCTTCAGACCCTAAAAATACCAGCGTGAAAACCGAGCTCTTCTTGTGTGTCCCGTTTAGCTTGAGCCAGCATTTTCCACTCACGCTCAGAATATATTTGTCTAACCCCGTCGAAGATCTAGTCAGCAAACCGCAATCACACAACAGCCCCCTGTCTCTCCCAAAAATACGACACTCGCAGCCAAGACAAGCATAATCCCTCTCACGGACGCTGGAAAGAAGCCACACTGTAAGGACGTACACAAACTGCTCTGACTTCTGACTTTCTCCACATTAGACTTCGGGAGCACGTAGAGGCAATGAATTATATCATACTTGGAATGAGCATGAGACAGCCATTCAGGAAAACCATACGCTTTGGTTAAACCTGCTGTGAGCCAAACAAGACGAGACCATTTTTCACTGATCTCTTTATCATCCCTCATCTGATCTGACTGTCTGACTAACAAGCATGTGCACACTGGAGGTGTGATGTCACATCAGTGACACCGTTTCTTTACGGTAGAGGAAAAAAAACAACAACAGAGGCGCATCGTTTTTCCTGGTAAGAGGGAAAACTTCCTCGAATTCTTGGCCATGATTGGGAGGTTGCGTAATCCTAATAAGATGTGGTGGAGAAAACGAGGAGGCAGGAGATGGTCCGAGACAGGCAAAATAAATCTTACTTCTGAAAGACTTTCTTACAAGAACACAGCAAATTCCTCTGAGCCAACATCAGCCAAAGAGAAGAGAATGGGACAGCCAATCATTTACTAGTAATAGGACAAACAGACACTGGACTACTGCAGAGCAAGAGAAAGAGAGAGAGAGAGAGAGAGAGGGAGAGAGAGAGAGAGAGGGGAGAGAGGGAGAGAGGGAGAGAGGGAGAGAGAGAGGGAGAGAGAGGGAGAGAGAGAGATAGAGGGAGAGAGAGAGAGAGGGAGAGAGAGAAAGAGAAAGAAAGAGAAAGAAAGAGAGAGAGAGAGAGGGAGACAGAGAGAGGGGGTAGAAAGAGAGGGAGAGAGAGAAAGAAAAAGAGGGAAAGAGAGAGAGAGAGAGGGAAGAAAAAACAGCGCTCGTGGGTTTTGCCCATAGTGAGATTAGAAAGGAAAGAGTGATGCTGGAGAGTTTTTTGGGGCCAGTACTGCCTGGAGACTGGCACCGGCGTCCTTTTAAAGGTCACAAACTCGTCCAAATGCTGTTCTCATCAATGCTGTAATTTAACGAACAGCGTAAAGCTACAACATTCACTGCTTAGTCTTCATAAACCAGAACCTAGTCAGTCGAAAAATCTGCATTCACACTCACTGATAGCTTTCACTGGCTTGTCTGACAGGAAGAACTAAAACATCCCCAACACAGTAAAAATAAATAACACATCCCCAACACAGTAAAAATAAATAACACATCCCCAACACAGTAAAAAGGAGTGAAAAGGAGTAAAAAGACAACTGGATCAAAGCAGAATCTCTTCTCTAATTCAAGCACCACAAAAAAAAAAATTGTAAATAAATAAATACACAGACACACACACACACACACAGAGTTAAAAACAGGGTTGCTGACTCAGCTTATTTAAGTCCCATAGAAAAGTCAATGTGAAGTTGTTTTTTTTATATATATATATTATATATATATATATATATATATATATATGGAGTATAGTGTACAGTAAACACTACAGTGTACTGTGTGAACATATATAAATATTTCACAGAGAGAAACAAAAGTGACCTCACTGTATTACACAATATTCTCTTACTACATCTGCCTAATCAGAAACACACACACACACACACACACACACACACACACACACCCCTCGACCTTTCCCTTCCGTCCCATGCCCAACTCACCTTAAAGAAACTCCCACTCCGGTCCATGTGGCAGGGCTGGACTAGCATGTCTGCAGACATGTTTCTGCTCTCACCAGTCTGCGTCTGCGTCTGCCAGGGAACTGCGGATGAGAGACACACACACTTCATCTTGGGCCCAGGCAAAGGAAATTCCATCCAATTCCACATGGACAGGTCAGAGAAATCAACATCACAGACTTCTACTTCAGACAGACACACACACACACTCTCTCTCTCTCTCTCTCTCTCTCTCTGTTCTCTCTCTCCTCAATAAAAACTCTTTCTTTAAAGCCTTGTTCCTCTTACTTCTCATTTCCTGCCCTGTGAAATCAAGCAGCCCCTCCTTTCGCAAACAACTCATCCTTCCTCAGCCTACGCAAACAACCATAGCTTGTATTGTATCATGTCTGAGGCTAAGGACTTCTGAGTGTTTGTAGAAAGGTTTAGAAAAAAAAAAAAAAAACCATTGTGTTTTAAGCTGCGATCAGCTCGCGGAGAAGGGAGTCTTACAGTATTTGTTTAGCTGCGCGTTAAGCAGTCTTGGCACGGTAGGAGAGCCTGCAGTGAGTCACACGCATCGCTAGCAGGAGGTCGGGGGGTCAAGCCTGAGAGATGCTGATGTGTGAGTGGGAGTGTGGGGGGGTTGGTGGATTGTGGTGAATGAAGTGAGACCAGAAAAAAACCCTCATCATCATCATCATCAGAACCTGGTCACAGTGGTTTAGGAAGGTACCAGACAAAAGGGCTAAAAGGCCTGAACGAGGAGGTGGAGAACTGTTATTTTCTCCTTGCCTTAAATCAAAGCAGATGGGTGGGATTCAAACACTATAATTAAGACCAACAGCGGCATCTGATGGCACCTCTGCAGGAGTCTTTTCACATCCGCGCTTAGTGGACAAAAAAAAATACCAGTCAGTGGTTCTCCAGTCAAATACTCAGTCTACACGCAAACAAACAAACAAAAACACCAAAAAACAAAAGAGAAATAAGGTCTCAGAGTCTCTGGTGTTAACACTGAGACGGATTCGGCGGATGCCTCGCGCTCACTCCTCAGCTAAAAACAAACAGCCCTGTCTCTGCAAGTCAGTCTCTTCATGACGAATGTACCTCTTTCCCTCCCTCCCTCCCTCCCTCCCTCTCTCTCTCTCTCTCTCTCTCTCTCTGTCTCTCTGTCTCTCTGTCTCTCTCTCGCGCGCGCGCGCGGTCAGCTCTCCTCTCTTGGAATGCGAGTCAGTTCTGACCCACTTCCAGATGCTCCGGCTTCCCAACATCTAAAAAAGACTTTGATCCAGCCCAGCTGTCTGAGATTTGCATGACAAGGTCTTGCTTTCATAAGAGACAGCGGCACTGGGCTTCACACATGTTTACCAGCTCTGCCCGCGTCTGACGACATGACACCGAAGAAAAATTACACTTTTCTTTCATTCTCTGCCTCTCTCTTTCTCACTCTCTGTCTCTGGCATGGTTTTATGCTGACTTAGCATTGTTCAAGGGGGTGTGAGGAGTCTCTCTTGGCGCTGATAGCAGACTGTGAAACCTCTCGTAAACATCTGGAGTTCAATTCAAACCATCTTCTAATGTGACCCACCGGGACCTTTTTTATAGACCCTGATTTCTCCTCTCGAAATAACAAAATAACGTCCTCTACTCCTCCCTCTCCCTCCCTCCCTCTCTCTCTACACTCCATCTCCCTCACCAATTAGACATTAAAGTTCACGGCAGGTCCTGTGTCAGTTGCAATCTCTCTGAACTTCATATTTGGTTTGCAGGAAAAAAATTTCAGCAAAAACAAAGGATTATATTTCACTGTTGTGGTGCATTTCTGTGGACACGAGTTTAGGGGGAGAGGAAAGAGGAGAGGAAGATGCTTGGGGGGGCAGGGGGGGGGGGGGCTTGTGCTGTAAAGATTTCCTGGAAAGTGTTGTTGTCTACAGAGAGGTTAGAGATGGTCTTTGATTCGTTATTTATCCTCTCTGTTAGAGAGCCTCTGATCTTTTAACAGTATCCTAAGAGCCAACAACCCCCCCCCCCCACACACACACACACACACACAGCCTGCAGGGGTGAACTATTGCTTACTTTACATCAAGTCTTTGTTTCTCTCTCTCTCTCTCTGACAGGCCGCCATACATACAGACACACACACACAGAGACACACAGCAGGAGAATATCAGGGTAAACACAAAGGCCTCTCCAACAGCCAGCTGAGGTAAAGTCAACACAGGGAAAACCATTAGTCTGGCTTCAGAGGAGCAGTCAAGCAGGGACATGTTGTTTCTTTCCCATTACTACTAAGGGTGTTGATCATCCATTCACTAAAGATGCACAGTCAAAGATTACAACATACATTTTTTAAACATGCTACATAAAAAGGTTCTGTATGTTTATAAACACTGAACCAAAGTCTTCTTCAGTGTGTGAATGCTTGGTAGTTTTCACTAGGCTCCTAAAATGAGCACCACATCTGAGCAAAGTGACACAGAAAGCCTTTATCCCCCCCCCCCCCCCCCCCCCCCCCGCCGCCAAACACCAACCCACACACACACACAGAAACACACACACAAGGACAGGACAGGTGCAGAGGAACCAGTGAGGCAGAGTTGGACTGAGCATTGAGACAGGAGTCTGGCTGACCCACCATACCCCCCCCCTTCTCTCTAACACACACACACATATACACACAAATCACAGGATTGCTTACAGAACATCCGTTTAAAAACTTATCACTTCCCAAGGTACCAGAAAAAAGGAACTCGCATACAGAGTTCAATCCATATTTAGCTCTGCATGGCGTAATCTATTACAAGAAGTAAAGCCTCGTATTCACAAAATTAGCATCCTCACAGCCCATCCCAAAATACACACTCAGTCACACACACACATACAGCATCTTTCGTCCATGACTACATATAAATGTCATGTAAAGTGTTAACGGATTCACTGTGGTCTAGCCAGGGTTGCCACTCATCCTGGTTTTCCTGGGATTGTTCAGTTTTTTGAGTGATTGTCCAGGGTTTTTTTTTTGTTTGTTTTGGGGTTTTTTTGTCAAATGTACTTCTAATTTAGAATTTCATAGTTTCAAATAAAACCTCATTTGGTTTCCTGCAACTGCTACTCTGCTTTCTCCCTGGTTATGTGTATATCCAATCCTGTGTCTGTAAAAATGGGTAAAACACAGTGACGACTGGCCATGTCTATACTTTTATTTGACTGCTTGCAGAAATACAAAAGCTTACCTTACTGCCTAGCAACTGCCCGGGTTGTCAGTCTGCAACGCGTTAGTGATGGGAACTGCGGATCTTTTCACTGACTCGGATCTTTGAATCTCGTTCAGTAAAATAAACGAATCTTTTTTTCCCCCAAATCATTCGTTTATTTCTTTCATTGGAACTAGTGTGGCTGTAGCTGTCACCTAAGTGATGACAGAGAGAGCACGCTTCTCAAATATTCAGAGCAACACGGTTTGCTTCACTTAGTAAAGTATAATACAAAAGTTCACCTTTGTTAAGCTCTTCAGCAACACTTTGGACCAATGCCTCTAGAGTTATTAAGTTGAAATGACTGATTACTGCAATTGCCCATACGACAGTGCTGCGCCTATGAAAAATATAATTCTATTCGTTCTATAATAGCTATTCACTGCAGCCTATATGGTCGCTGAGGACCCATAGTATATGAACTCGATCCAGTGGAAAGGCAAATTAAACATCCATTCAACAGCTACATTACACACAGCTGACTAGCTACGGAAATGTTCTGGTTGACCAGCTAACATTAGCTAGCTCTCCTCACCGGTAATAATAGCATTATAGGCTCGTTGCTGCCATAACCACGTGAATAATGAACAAAAGACTCAGACTCTATGTGGAGTTTGCATGTTCTCCCCGTGTTTGCGTGGGCAAAAAGACCTGGAGTCGGTTCCCGGGCAGCTCATAGTGTGTGTGCGCACACTGGTGGATAGGATGGGTTAAGTGCAGGGGCTGCATTTCACTGCTCACTCTTCAGTGTATGTGTGACAAATGTACTGCCTGTCACAGGGATAATAATAAACGAAGGACTCAGACCCGAAAGCCCGTACTTATGATTCGTGAACGAATCAGTAGTTCCTACCTACATTGAGAATATGCAGCGGTCAAGTGACAAGTGAACGAGACTCAAATCCGAAGAATGGTACTGGGCGAAAGACTCGTCTGTGAACGAATCTGAGCCTGTAGCTGGCACGATTCAGGTGAACTAAACAAGTGGCACGCATGCGCAGCCCAGGGAAAAATGAACGAATTACTCACTCAGACGACTTGTTACTTGTTACTCCTGAGACACACAAAATATCAGTTCAAAATGAGCGAATCGTTAACTAACGACACATCACTACCGCGCGCATCCACATCCATGACCCCACCGTGAGTTCAGTAGCTAGAGGTAACTTTAGGTTTTTTGTTTGTTTTTTAAACGGTCTGTTTCTTCTGTCAGTTTTGTGAGATTTTTTGTGAAAACATAATCGGATGAGCTACCAGCGTCAAAAAAAGGAGATCCCAAGGAGATCCGTGCTCTGCCACCTGTGTTTCGTGTCTGTCCAAAATTTCACTTAAATATGAAGGAACACAGCACCAGAGTTTTGTTTAAAGCAAAAGCAAAAATCTAGCCATTGTAACTGTTATGAGGAAAAAAAGGTTCACCAGAAGAAGACAGGCTGTAGCGGAGCTTAGCAGCGTATACCACGGGGAGGTTGTTTATAATCTATTACAATACATGTAATTACGTTTTCATTGCTAAAGGGAGTATACCTTTGGACATATGGTTAGATTTTATAATAGATTATAATTAGACAGCATATGTTTACACATTTAAGTAAAAAAATCTGTATTTCATGTAGGGGACAAAGTAGTCCTGAGTGAGTCCAGCTGCTGTCAGTAATTCTGTAACTCTGAGAGCACGCTGTGCCAGTTATGGTCTAAGGCAAAAATACAACGCCAGACATCAGTGTTGTGTGCGATTGCCAGTAACATGTATGTTCTCATATAAGGGCTTTACAGAGTTCCGCAAGCATGATCGCGATTTTCCGTGGAACACAGGCAAATGCTGGGGAGGCCAGATGAGTTGATCGAGCATACACTCTTGGCTCGCAAGGAAGAACATTAAGTATATTTTACAAGTCTGTAACCAGACTCCTATAATTAAGGTGCTAATCGTAAGAGATTCCAACACATTACCTACCTGCTAATTAACCCTGGCTTTAGGGACGATGTTGACTTTTAATGATCCTCAGCATGTGCAGTTAGATAGCGACCAATTTAACGGTTTAGACTGGGGACTTTGCAATAAGTCGCTGAAAAGAGAATCATTAACCGACGTCCAGCTTGTACACTATGATTTACAAATGATTTACTCTTATTAGCCTACATGTTAGCCTACACCTAGAACATCCTCACTTAGTCAAGGTGAAGCCTGATTTTCAATTACAGGGATGAAATGGTACAGGTAATCGCCTAAAACGGTTCGGGTACAATATCGACGGGTCATAGGCATTCTGAACCGTTATAGCACAGACAGTCGCATATGGGGATTTTATTACTACTTCAATCCCATTTTCTTGGTTAGGCCGTTTAACGAGCTGAGTCAACAACGCGGGTGCTGAAGATTTCGAATCTCTGGCCAAACGGATGATTTCACCTCGGCCACGCGCGAGCAATGTCTGCAAAAGCAAAATTAAGTTTGCCATTTTATTGCTGTGCGAAGAGCTTACGGAACTGTGAACCGCACCGACTGTACTCAGGAAAGGTTAAATTCTCAAATCATTCCAGAAAGTCTGTTTTTGCTCACTGAGGTGATATTTCAAGCTCGCTTTGTTTAGACATTTTTCTGTTTACAGAAACAGGAAGCCAGAGTGCAGACAGAAAAATAACTTGCATACTGTGTCGGAGTAATTTACCGCATTCACTGGGGAGCTATCACATTACATCCTTAGACAGTAAATACAACAATTAACAGCACGGAAAACACACACACACCACCAAGAACTCCTAACTAAGAAACTGCATTGCAAATGAGAATGCCACCCCGAGAAAGCAAAAAATATCAGTTTACGGAATCACTGAATTTTTGGATTCTCTTGGTAAGCATCTCACCGCTTCCAGTGTGAACGTAGGGTAAGAGAGGAGGAGTTAGTGAGTGACGTATACGTTGCACATCACTCGTATAATGAGTGACGTATAACATATACGTCACGGTATGACGTGTACGACGTCATAACGTAACGTTACGCTACAGCGAGGTTCTTGTCAGTATAGTAGAGAGTTTGTGTAGACTAAATAAAACTTGAGAGAAGAGAGTAGGCTACAGGGCAAGATAAAATGTCTGAATGATGTGTATTTTTATGCTGTTACGGAATAAATGAAAACGTATCAACACGCTTGTTTCAGACACTGTTTTATTCAAATGTGCGACATACAGAAAACTAAAAAAAAAGTTTAGTGAGTCATAAATGCATAAATTATATGTACTATTAATCTATGTTATCATTTACTGCCATAAATATAGGCTACAGTATTAAGAGTTAAGATTTGGGGGGGGCCTAGAGATATTTGTGGTTTTTCCACGTTTGCGGGGGTCTTACGCCCCTAACCCCCGCGAATGTGGAGCGCCAAATGTAGTGTGTATGAAACTTATTTTAACCGTTACCGGGGTCTTAAAGAGAGTGCTTAACTAAAGGGACTAAGACAAGCAGGGAAAAAGATTAGTCTTGCGGTTTTGCGAGTCTTGTTTAATGAGGTCACTTGGCAGTGAATGGACTCTCACATTAGGATACTGCTGTTACACAGACCACCTTTTCACAGCGAGACCCCTCAAAACCAGCCCAAGACGCAATTCAGAGTACGCCTGTCTGAAGGCAGGGGCGGCCTGCGGCTTACATCACGAAACACCCTACAGAGATGTAGTCTAAATACCAAAACAAACTTGCATATAAAGAACTGGAGAAATCTTTTTTTTTTTTTGCTTGCATGCCAGACCCTAGCAACTAAGTGAATTCCAACATGTCTGTGGAATTCTCTTGGTTGTGTCAGTTAGAGGAGTGAAGCACAGAAAAAGGTCTGCCCAATAACAGCATGCAAGTTTAAAAAGCGGGAAAACAAGCTTGAAATAGCTAAGTCTTAGGTCACCACAAAAACCAATACACACATGTTCAGAAGTTTCAAAATGAGGGCAGAAAGGTAACCATTAGCGTCTCATTCTGCAAACACATTAAATGCCTCTATTTGGGCTCTCCCTTCCATAACTATGTCATATATCTGCCCTAGTTCACCACATGAAGTGGGTGTGTCTGTCTTCAGAACCACAGACAAACAGAAGAAACACACACACACACACACACACATAAAGGCAGAGGCCAGTAGTGAGCAGGATGTGGGCAGCTCCACACAGTCAGTTTTTCCCTGGGATCATCAGGGCTTAGACCAGACGAGCATTAGTACTGGAGCTAACAGACGTTCATTCCAAAGGCTGTATCACATAAATAACTGCATGTGCTAATTGCACTTTAAGTTTCCTCTTCTTCTTTATTCAACACATCACATTTTTCAAATAATGGAACAAGGCACAAAGCACAAATGTTACTAGGGCTCCATCTCTTTCCCTCACTGACACGAACACACACACACAAAAACACACACACACAAAGAGAGCTCTCATTAAAAGTTGTGAGGTGTGTGAGCTGACTCCGTGAGAAATAAGCCTAGGGAAGTTTCTCTCGCGTGTGTCTGTTTCCTGACAGCTCTAAGAACTGATATCATCATGACACTGGACCCAGAGCCAAGAGTTCATCTCCAGAAGCGGACAGACACTGGGCCCAGATCTGTTTCATCTTCCCTTTCCAGACTGACTACCACCCCCAGCCCCTAACCTCACGGTTCAGAGCAGGTCGGCCGTCTATGGCCTGAGATTCTGTGTGTAATAATGTAATGTAATAATACAAACGCCTGTATTTGCCTCCCAATCTAACACAAACATTAGTAACATCTGTCCCAATTAACTTGACAAACATTTCTGTCTATTAACCTTTGAGTGCAAATATAAAGAGCCATTAACTTATCAACTTGATCAAGTCAGTGTTATGGTTACAGAAAACAAAATTGTTTTTTATATGTATATATACACACTTCCTGCTGCATATCATCATCTGCCAGTAAACATTTAATTACAAAAAGGAATGACCTCCATCCACAGAAATGAGGGCTCTTCATACACTCAGATGAAAATATTTAAGACCTGCGGAAACCAAGAATATCTATTTCAATAGGAGTCTCACATTGTTGGAATCTCAAATGTAAACTTGAGGCTCTACAAAAGTTTGACAGATCAGAAGAAAAAAAAAAAACATTCTTAAGAAAAACACAACATTGTGGCCACAAGGGAGAAGCAGCTGCTTATTAAATTGCTGAAATCAATCATTCTCCAAGAAACTGGCAGAGGAATCGAACTCTTACTCACACAATATGTGTGATCTTTCTTACTTCAGTACACACAGTAGCTGCGGCTGAGTTTTCTTGTGGCTGAGACCCTGTATACTGTGCACTCTCTGGGCTACACAGTGATGACAAATGCTCTTTTCCCAGTTAGCCAGAGATTTGCACAGAAACCCAAGACAGGGTCAGACAGTGACATAATACACAAAAAGAAGTAATGAAAGAGCTCTAATCCTAGAGCAAGTGAAAAATGGAGAATTAGGACAGATTCACACATAGTACAAGAAGGATCAACAGGTTAGGTATGGCACCTCATTTCACTACATGCTGTATTTACTTCATTCTCCTCTCTAATGTCCGCGTCTGATGAGATTAAACAAACACACAATAAGCCATGACACAGCCCACATACCTCAGTCAAGACCTGCCCTCTCTTTAGAGGACACACTCACTGTTTACAACATCTGAGCCATGCACAAGATTCAAAACCGGCAAAGGAATTTACAAATACAGTTGTGCAATACAGCATGGCATAAAAACAATGATTACGTCTCAGAACGGGACTTTTTTTTCTCTTCTTTTTTTTCCATCAAAACTTAGATCCTGAGTCATATTTGGTAACGCGACATATTGCAAAGTCTATTCTTAATGTAAAGCAAAGAGATGAGTATTTCTTTTCCTTTAATGTCCACTCTTGCAACACGTTCATCAAATCCGTGAGTGGGAAATGGCGCAAATGAGTCTTAATGAGACAATATCGCCATAGCATGACAGGGCTAGGATTCTGGAGAAAGAGCCGATATGAATCACCGGCTTGTTCTTAGTGAACCACGAGCCTTTCCAGAAAGTTCTGTGATGACATATCGCTATGAACATCGGAAGAGATGTACACATCGCAAGTGAGTTTGCTCAGTTCCCCTCCACTGTCAGTCATGCAAACAGCAAGACGTAACCGTAAACCAGCAGCGTGAGGAAGATCATTAAAGACAACAATTGAATTAATTAACATTGATTAAAATTCAATTCAGGCTGAATTTTAAGATTTGTACGAGGTTAAAAAAGTCTTACGAAAGTAAGGAAAGCGTAGTATTACAAAAGCAATCCTCAAGCAATCTTTGCACACCTCTGGAATTCCTGAACAATGACGCAAATTTTGTGCAAAATCTCACTTTACCCCTTTCCCTTGGCTAATCCTCTTACCAGATTTCCGTGCCATTGGTGGAAGACTAGTGCTGACCAAAGAAGCCTGTATTCCAGTATATTTCAGAGGGTTTCACAGTCTCTCATCCTAATCAAATCAAAAGGGTGCAGAACATTCACCTGAACACACCAGCGTCATCACACCTGCTTGCTCGACAACTCCACCCTGCTCTGACGTGATCCGAAATGAAATCTAATACCACATTTTTTTATACCACGTTTGCCGTTCAGATCAATTTCGATGTGATTCGGCGTCCCGTTTTTCTCTAGAAGGATATAATTTCTCAGTTTGTTTATTGCTCCGCCCCCAACCCTTAACTGCAGTGCTTCACTAAAACACTCAAAACTATTTTTCCTATCCAGCGGATCGCGCTATGCCGTGACAATAGACAGACAATTCGCGTATCACATAACTAAGTTACACATAACTGGCTTTTAATGTCACTTATGTTTTCGCTACCTAGTAACGTGAAAATATCGCGAAGCTAAACAGGTGTTGTTCCTGAATGAACATGCTTTGTTCATGGAATAGCAGTACGATTCATAAACAAATAAAATAGTCAGCAGGCAACAGCCAACACCGGCACAGACGTTCGCTTAATACCGCAACCTCGATTTCGTGCGAATGACAATTGTCCTTAGAGTAAATACCTCAAATCAAAAAGCTCACTGGACATTCTGGACAATAATCTAAATTTCTTTTGGGTTGTTGGTGCACATAGTCGATATACACACTTCACACACATACTCTGCTTTTGTTAAACCACTTTCAACGACGAACTGTGAGAACTTACCTCGGAAACTACAGGGCGAAGTAAAATTGGGGTTCCGAGTTCCAAAAAATGCACCTACACGTTTATAATAACATCGATGATGTTTGGCAATAACGCTAAGTTGTTCGAGTAAGGGTTTAGCATAATGTTGTTATCCCATTACTTTAATAGGAACTCTTGCAAATTTTCCCAAACGACTAGCTCGGCTCAGTCCATCATATGTGGTGGAAATAGCCTCGACAGCGCATGCGACCTCTCCCGGCAAAAACAAACCGAGGAGAACAAAAGTGGGTCTGCTTTAACTTTCAGGTCACGTGTCCTTTCCCGGAATGTTTCGGATACGAATGGTCTTTGTTAGACCATAACCTTTTGTTTTAATTACCAGAAGGAAGACTGGAATACATATGTATATATGATTTACTGCTACGTCATAAAATGCAAAATCGCGAAACTTATGACATTAAAAATAGGTTAGCAACTCAAATCAAGGGCGATGGAGTGAATATTGGCTTTTCTGCAGGCTCTCTCGCGTTGCTGTTGTCTGTGTACGACAAAACGTCCCGTCAACTGGGCCACCAGGGATGTGATCTAAAAACCGAGATCTCCAGCACAAACTCCACCATCTCCTCCGATTAAAGCAATTAACAATACGTGGGTATTTACTGACGTGGATTTGCACGGTGTCGCAAAACTAAAATTTACTTCAGCCAGCAGAGTAGGTCCACGAAGTCACTTCATTCTCCTTGAGTAGGTTGAAATTACCCTGGTAACAAGACAAGGAGAGCAAACTCGAATTGCAGGTGAATGCAGTCTTAGTAGTGTGACTGGTCAAACATAGAAAAACATCCGTCATGCAAAATGCATGTGATGGACTGTGTGCATTGGAGCTTATGTAGCAGGCAAAGGAAGATTATGTTGTGCAGGAAAGATGACTGTACTTTGCCTCCTCCACAGTAAACTTTGCCTCTGCAACATAATCAAAAGAGGGCAAAACACAGAGAAACTGAGAATCTTCACACAGAGCTCAGTACTGGACATTGCCATCTCCAAAAGTGTTAAATACCTTAAACTGTTAATAGCTGAAAATCTAATTTGTGTGGGGTATGTTATAAACTTGATTTCAGATCAGGTGCTTTCTGACCATTAGGGTGTAGGATAAACACAGTGCTTCTGACATGTAAGTTTCAGGGATGATGGCTCACCGCTCACAGATGTCCTGTGTGAGATGTCAATCAAACTGTTATGAAACAAACACAATATGTTCACATCCTGATCACAAACAAGTTGACATTTTTATTGGAGTTTTTCTTTTTTAAGAGTATTTTGTTAGATATTTACAAACAGGAAAGAATAATGAGTGTGTGTGTGTGTGTGTGTGTGTGTGTGTATAGTCAGTACATCTGTGCAATAGATGAGATTTGAATTTAAAAGAGCTGGAGAAATTTTAATCTCCATGAACAATCTGACATGGCAAACATTCAGTCTAAGACACCACCCAGTCATTCACATTTCACACGATTTTTTTTTTTTTTTTGTCATTATTTCGTTTTAAATGCACCTCAGCGTGGAGACTGAACTGTTTTATAATGCTTTTAAAGGTAATTACATTGACCACAACACACCGACGTCAGGTTTGAGCGAATGCGGTCGTGGTCACCCTTCCGTGTCTGTGTGATACTTTGGACACATGAATTCTACAGGGGGTTTGTAATGCTGCCTACGACCACTCCCTCCTTGTCTAAACGGGGCGAATCGTAACCACTTCTTCACTACGTCTGCAAACTGATGGTGGGTGGCTTCCTTTCCGACTGGAGTCCTCTTTAAAGCACCTAGAAAAATAAAGCCATATTAAGAATTTATACAGGGACAATTCTGTGTTGTATTAAGACTTAATGCAGGAAAAACAAACGGTGGCTTGCGTAAATTTATTATGAGAGAACAGAACTGTGTCCATATCAACCTGGAATTCTCTACGCTGCCTATGTTGTATGGGTTTAACTTCAGATATGCTGCCAACCAGGGAAGGATGTGCTCTCCAGCTGAGTCGCTGTTTCCTATTGATCATCAGCCCATCACAAGCCTCCTTCCTTGGCACTGTCATGCTCAACTTGTTTTCCTGGCTTGGGGTTCTAATAAAGCTTTGTGTCTGTCTACTGTGAAAAACCACTCTATGGGTAGAAATGAAAAGTCCGCTAAATGACAAAACCACTCACGAAATAAGACGCCCTGCAGTCTGGTGTTTCTAAAGCTCCTCTTCTGCCCCCGGCCGACCCAGTTCAGCTCAGAACCAACACCAAAAGACAGAACCGCCTGCATCAGCCGTCGGACCGCATCGTCCACCGTGGCCCCACCCATGCGTGACAGGTGAGACACCTGTGGTTTTAAAACAGCATGTTGAAAAACTCAGGACAGGCTGAACTAAAAGACAAAGCACAGACAGATTTGACATCACGGTGGGTACTTCAGATGTCAGTGCTGGTTATGATACACTGGTAACCTGTTTCAGCATGCATGTGTAAATTCAGCTTTAAAAATCCACATTCCCTCTGATTCTGTAAAGTCTAAAAATTACAACCTCTCAAAAAGACCAAAATGTATTATTTTACAGCTATGTGTTCATAAATTATACAAATGGAACCACATAACATGATTTATATTTATTAACAAAGTAACTTTTACTGCAATATTCCTGGCAACAACAGACAGAAATGTTGCTTTGTTGTTGATGCGGTTAAACTTGACTAAAAGCTACAGCCAAGGCTAAAATGACAGTGTTAAAACACTGCTATTCTGCACTGAGGCAGTCATGCCACGGTAAGGAGACAGTTTACATAATTCAGGGTCCCTACAAGACCTGTGCTCTGTGACGAAACACTATTGTCGTTATCTTGTGTTAGGGTTTAGGCTTCTGTCAGGCCAGAGTTCACTGAAACACAGCAAACTGCGATGGGTTGTGCAGAGTGTTTAACGCAGCAGTAATGAGAACACCTTCTGACGAGATTCAAGAGAGCAGAGCTGGCAAACCCCATTCTACAGGGAGCACCACACAGGGCTGCAAGTTACTGAGATCAACTTTAAATCAGCGCACACATCAAGGCTTCAAAAACAAAGAGTTTCATACTAAATGATTTTTGGGTTACTCTGGTGTGTGTCAGAGGCAATGAGAACCTGCGCGGGACATGATTCCTCCCCTCCCTGGCGGAGAGATTTTGGGGGCAATATTTGAGTGATACTCCTCTCAGGTATTACCATTCTCTTCTGTGCACCAGCATCCTCCAGGTGTTTCTCCGTTTCATCCAGCTGCTCCATTGTCTGCAATGGAAGGTCTATGTCCAACGCCTCAACCTCCTCTTCGCACACCTGCCCCTGGAGTCTAGCCTGGAGGTCTTTTAACACTGCCCACTGTCTCTGCTGCTCTTCTTTGATCTCAATCAAAAGCGAAATTATTTTTCTTTGGGCAGCTGTTTCTAGAGTTTTGAAAGTGAGACAACGTGTAAATGCGTGGGACGACACTGTCGGCACAATTACTATTCACAAAACGATTTCCGCTAATTACTTGTTTATTACCGAGGTTTTATTTGGTTGTCCGAATTTCAATAACACAAAGCCATCAATTCCTGTGGCCTCGTATTCTTGGAATACATTGAGTAAAAGAACTACAGCACTGCTCCACTTGTATTTCAGTCTAGTTTCAAAGATTTTCAGACAAAATGAGCCACGTAAATTCAGCAACGGTGACATAATTTTATAAATGGGTAGTGTTTCGGTAACTTAAATTTAACGTTATTACAGCTGGCAAACTGTCAAACAAGCCTCCTAAACTACAGGAAACACAATTAAACTTTTCACTGTGGTGTACAATAAAATACCTATGCTGTCTACCAATGCTTATACGTGTTTTTATTTACCAGTTGTTCCGAGCCAGATGTCATTCGCACAAAAAACTTAACACCCCCTCTTACAGACCAAGTAGCTAACGTCGCCAGGTCAGACGCTCGCAGTCGCCAGAGCCTGCCTACCTGAGGTATCTGGCATCAACTTCTCTCCAGCAACCCCTGTATATGTCTCTGAGATTGTTTCAACGTTATAGTTAACATCGGTTCGCCTGGAGACATCGTCAGCTCGTTTAGGTATTTCTTCTCGCCTTGATAAATCGTCTGACAAATGGTTCATTTCTTCAGATACAGCCGTGAGCCTCTGTTGGAGAGTCTCTAAAGCCATGTCTGCCATGTGTTTATTCACCAACCCCTCCACTCGCCGTTGTATTGTCCAGTTTGAAGTACTGCCATTGTTTTGCTCCATTGATTTCTCAGGCTAACAACCGCTACCTCAGATAAGGGACAGTCCCATTAAATCATCTTCTAGATAAACACACAGACTCGCGAAGAAAAAAAAAGGCGGAAATGGTTATCAAACTGTCCCCAGCCAGCGAATATCATCACGTTACCGCAACGTCACAGCAATGTTGCGACAACATTGGGAGTTGCAGTACAAACTACAAATCCCAGAAGCACAACCAGCGTTTAGAGATTCCAAAGTAAAGAAAGTCTAAGCATACGAAACCAAATCTGTTCTTCACTTTCATTCTTTTCAGACAGCTTTACAGCTATTCATTTACGCAAAGTTGAAACAGTGTTGACAATATTATGCGAATGTCATCTCATGTATGTGTAAACTCATTCACTTTTTAGCGGACACGTCAGTTAAAATGAGCGACTTGAGAGCTGTTAACAAGGCGACGTCATGACGGGGAACATTCCAAAAACACTCCAAGAACGTCTCTTTACAAGGGTGCACTGTTCTAATGGCAAGAAGTCTGACTCAACTCACCACTTTTACGAGTTTTACATCGACGACCAATCATAATACAGGCAGTTAAAATATCATCAGAAAATGTAATTCATTTAGATGGTAACAGAGTGATCTTAAAATAAATAGATAAAACAAAACAAAACAAACAAAAAAGAAAAGAAAAGGAGGGAGGTTGCTGGGGGTTTGGGGGATAAACTGACATTATGTGGTGGGTTCAAAGCAAAAGAACCCTGATCTTGCAGCAAGAGGATCAGAGTCATTGCTCACCAACCAAATAAAAATGTGCACTCCACTCTCTGTTAAGCAGTGAAACACACTCGGAGGAATGTACTGACTGAATTCAGAGGCTTAACTGGGTGATGTCAGACCAGTGCTCAAAGCCTTCAGCTATCTGCTGCTACCGCCGGTCACCAGGCGCACACGTCTGTGATCAGAGGTACATCCAAAGACTACTGACTATTCGATTTCTATAAGAAAAACCCTTGTATTCATTCTGAGCCTCAGGTGCCCTGGCCAGTGAAGTGGTCAGGATGTTCTAAGGGCCATAACCAATCAGGACAAAGAAGTAACAGGTCAGCACCACACATAAGTATTATAACTCATCATAATCTTAATTAGCAATTATTACAGCTACACAAGACAAGCCCATTTAAAATACCGGCTCCAAACTCCCTTGTGTGGGGCAGAGCACATAAATGTCATTTTGGCAACAGGGCTGGACATTGCTGATGGTGACTGGGCCTACAGGGTTGAAATGTAGGGCTGTAAAACCTTAATCCATAAGCCCTTAAACTGTACAGTACACAACTCTACACTACTCTACACTACACTACACTACACTACACTACTCTACACTACACTAAACTACACTACACTACACCACACTACACTACACTACACTACACTACTCTACACTACACTACACTATACTACACAACACCACACTACACTACTCCACACTACACTACACAACTCTACACTACTCTACACTACACTACACTACACTACACTACACTACTCTACTCTACACTACACTACACTACACTACTCTACACTACACCACACTACACTACTCAACACTACACTACACTACACTACACTACACAACACCACACTACACTACACAACTCTACACTACTCTACACTACACTACACTACACTACACTACACTACTCTACACTACACTACACTACACTACACTACACTACACAACTCTACACTACTCTACACTACACTACACTACACTACACTACACTACTCTACACTACACTACACTACACTACACTACACTACACTACACAACACCACACTACACTACACTACTCTACACTACACTACACTACACTACACTACACTACACAACACCACACTACACTACACTACTCTACACTACACTACACTACACTACACTACACTACACTACTCTACACTACACTACACTACACTACTCTACACTACACTACACTACACTACACTACTCTACACTACACTACACTACACTACACCACACTACACTACTCAACACTACACTACACTACACTACACTACACAACACCACACTACACTACACTACTCTACACTACACTACACTACACTACACTACACTACTCTACACTACACTACACTACACTACACCACACTACACTACTCAACACTACACTACACTACACTACACTACACTACACAACACCACACTACACTACACTACTCTACACTACACTACACTACACTACACTACACTACACTACTCTACACAACTCTACACTACTCTACACTACTCTACACTACACTACACTACACTACACTACTCTACACTACACTACTCTACACTACACAACACCACACTACACTACACTACACTACACTACACTACACTACTCTACACTACACTACTCTACACTACACAACACCACACTACACTACACTACACTACACTACACTACACTACACAACACCACACTACACTACACTACACTACACTACACCACACTACACTACTCAACACTACACTACACTACACTACACTACACAACACCACACTACACTACACTACTCTACACTACACTACACTACACTACACTACACTACACTACTCTACACAACTCTACACTACACTACACTACTCTACACTACACTACACTACACTACACTACTCTACACTACACTACTCTACACTACACAACACCACACTACACTACACTACACTACACTACACTACTCTACACTACACTACTCTACACTACACAACACCACACTACACTACACTACACTACACTACACTACACTACACTAAACTACACTACACAACACCACACTACACTACACTACACTACACAACACCACACTACACTACACTACACTACACTACACTACACTACTCTACACTACACTACTCTACACTACACTACACTACACTACACTACACTACTCTACACAACTCTACACTACACTACACTACACTACACTACACTACACTACTCTACACTACACTACTCTACACTACACAACACCACACTACACTACACTACACTACACTACTCTACACTACACTACTCTACACTACACAACACCACACTACACTACACTACACTACACTACACTACACTACACTAAACTACACTACACAACACCACACTACACTACACTACACTACACAACACCACACTACACTACACTACACTACTCTACACTACACTACACTACACTACACTACACTACACTACACTACTCTACACTACACTACACTACACTAAACTACTCTACACTACTCTACACTACACTACACTACTCTACACTACACTACACAACACCACACTACACTACACTACTCTACACTACACTACTCTACTCTACACTACACTACACAACACCACACTACACTACACTACTCTACACTACACTACTCTACTCTACACTACACTACACTACACTACACAACACCACACTACACGACACTACTCTACACTACACTACACTACACTACACTACTCTACACTACACTACTCTACACTACACTACTCTACTCTACACTACACTACACTACACTACACTACTCCACACTACACTACACTACACTACACTACACTACACTACTCTACACTACACTACACTACTCTACACTACACAACACCACACTACACTACACTACTCTACACTACACTACTCTACACTACACTACACTACACTACACTACACAACACCACACTACACTACAGTGCACTACACTACACTACACTACACTACACTACACTACACTACACTACTCTACACTACACTACACAACTCTACACTACTCTACACTACACTACACTACTCTACACTACACTACTCTACACTACTCTACACTACACTACACTACTCTACACTACACTACTCTACACTACACTACTCTACTCTACACTACACTACACTACACTACACTACTCCACACTACACTACACTACACTACACTACTCTACACTACACTACACTACTCTACACTACACAACACCACACTACACTACACTACTCTACACTACACTACTCTACACTACACTACACTACACTACACTACACAACACCACACTACACTACAGTGCACTACACTACACTACACTACACTACACTACACTACACTACACTACACAACACCACACTACACTACACTACTCTACACTACACTACTCTACACTACTCTACACTACACTACACTACTCTACACTACACTACTCTACACTACACTACTCTACTCTACACTACACTACACTACACTACACTACACTACTCTACACTACACTACACTACTCTACACTACACTACTCTACACTACTCTACACTACACTACACTACTCTACACTACACTACTCTACACTACACTACTCTACTCTACACTACACTACACTACACTACACTACTCCACACTACACTACACTACACTACACTACTCTACACTACACTACACTACTCTACACTACACAACACCACACTACACTACACTACTCTACACTACTCTACACTACACTACTCTACACTACACTACACTACACTACTCTACACTACACTACTCTACACTACACTACACTACACTACACTACACAACACCACACTACACTACACTATACTACACAACACCACACTACACTCATCTACACTACACTACACAACTCTACACTACACCACACTACACTACTCTACACTACACTACTCTACACTACACTACACTACACTACACTACACAACACCACACTACACTACACTACACTATACTACACAACACCACACTACACTCATCTACACTACACTACACTACTCTACACTACACTACTCTACACTACACTACACTACTCTATACTACACTACTCTACACTACACTACTCTACACTAAACTACACTATACTACACAACACCACACTACACTCATCTACACTACACTACTCTACACTACACTACACTACTCTACACTACGCTACTCTACACAACACCACACTACACTACACTACACTACACTACACTACACTACTCTACACTACACTACACTACTCTACACTACCTTACACTACTCTACACTACTCTACACTACACTACACTACACTACACTACTCTACACTACTCTACACTACACTACTCTACACTACACTACTCTACACTACACTACACTACACTACTCTACACTACTCTACACTACACCACACTACACTACACTACACTACACTACACTACACTACTCTACACTACACTACACTACACTACTCTACACAACACCACACTACACCACACTACACTACACTACACTACACTACTCTACACTACCTTACACTACTCTACACTACTCTACTCTACACTACACTACTCTACACTACTCTACACTACACTACACTACACTACACTACTCTACACTACACTACACTACACTACACTACACTACACTACACTACTCTACACTACTCCACACTACACTACACTACACTACACTACACAACACCACACTACACTCATCTACACTACACTACACTACTCTACACTACACTACACTACACTACACTACACTACACAACACCACACTACACTACTCTACACTACACTACACTACTCTACACTACACCACACTACACTACACTACACTACACTACACTACACTACACTACACTACTCTACACTACACTACACTACTCTACACTACTCTACACTACACTACACAACACCACACTACACTACACAACACCACACTACACTACACTACACTACACTACTCTACACTACACTACACTACACTACACTACACTACTCTACACTACTCTACACAACACCACACTACACTACACTACACTACACTACACAACACCACACTACACTACTCTACACTACACTACACTACACTACTCTACACTACACTACACTACACTACACTACACTACACTACTCTACACTACTCTACACTACACTACACAACACCACACTACACTACACTACTCTACACTACTCTACACTACACTACTCTACACTACTCTACACTACACCACACTACACTACTCTACTCTACACTATACTACTCTACTCTACACTATACTACGCTACACGTGGCATCTGACAGATACTGTATGTGTAAACATATTGCCTCTTCACAAGTACTTCATCCAAATTGTAAAGATAAATGGAGGAGATCACAGAAACGAAACTTGTGTGGCTCCGTCTCCTC
Organism: Chanos chanos; assembly: GCF_902362185.1. Classification (NCBI taxonomy): domain Eukaryota; kingdom Metazoa; phylum Chordata; class Actinopteri; order Gonorynchiformes; family Chanidae; genus Chanos; species Chanos chanos. The sequence goes on from NC_044498.1 coordinate 51,704,171, forward strand.
TTTAAAAGACACAGCACGCAGTCAGTCTGTGAGTGAACCGTTTCTACAGACGTATACTTGTATCTAACAAAACCAAGAGGGATGAACAAAAAAAGAAGAAAGAAAGAAATTCAGAAAAGTCAAATGACAGAAGACTTCTGACCTTTGACAAAAAAGATCAGTTTTACATAGGCAAACTCTCTGAATCTCTGTAGTCAGGCGAGACATGAGGAGAGAGAGAGAGAGAGAGAGAGACAGAGAGAAAGAGAGATGCTCCAGGATTTCTCATTACACAGCTAGACTTTGTGTCTGTGGTACTGATTGTATTCAGTGGGGTAAATGCCTGTTGTTGTCTTGTGGTCTTGGCTTGTCTGTCCACATGGATCAGGTTTCATCTGCAGGTCAGTGCAGGATTAGGTCACCACTGACTGTCTTTTGTATCCGCTCATCTCCACACATTCACCGTCGGATAGAGTATGGCTTAAAGAAATAACAAATAAATCATTTATAAAATTACAAAATGTATGCATTTATCTCCAGTACTCTTCAGATCTTCTGATTACAGTGATCTGTGGTGTCTTTCCAATTTTACCAGATATATTGTTATCCCGCAGTTCATTGACTGAGCTGTTAAATGAAGACGTTCACTAGGTGACCGCTAGGTGGCGCTCCTAGACGCATGATTTCACTCAGAGACTTCACAGCTCATGTCATGCATCTGTGTCGAGGTGTCCTGATGCCTAGGCATGTGACTGATGCTTAAGCAGTAATCAGGAAGACGTGCACGCACATTTATCCAAATGCCAGTGTCTAATATGTGTTAAATGCTAGAGCTGGAGTGTGTTTCTCACTGTATGTATACGAGACAGAGAGAGACAAAACGGATGCATCCTGATACACATACACGCGACAAAATCATAACTATGGTTTGGAGGTAACTGTGACAGTTTGGTTGAGCCCCTCATACATTTCTTCCCAGTAGATGCTTTGCAACAAGAGGAAATCTGAGAACTGATTTGTAGCTCTTTATGTGGTTGAAACATTATCAGATATTTCTGGTTTCACAATCAAATAAATATCTTTCATTGATATCCCTCTGCCAGATATTATTCTTTAGATTACACTGGACCTACCTTACTTCTGTCTCCCTTTTGACATTCTTTTTCAGCACTCTTCATACGGTTGAACATTACATATATATTATTTTATATTGATATTTACAGGGCAGCCATGGCATGAAGGCTAGAGAATCATTTGACCACATTTGATGGACCTTCTGTGGTTCTTTCACACACACACACACACACACACACACACACACACACACACACATACACACACACACACACACACACACTCACACACACACACACACACACACACACACACACATACACACACACACACACACACACACACACACACACACACACATACACACACACACACACACACACACACACTCACACACACACACATACACACACACACACACATACACACACACATACACACACAGACACACACACACACACACACACACACACATACACACAAACATACACACACACACACACACACACACACACGCACGCACGCACGCACGCACACACACACACACACACTCGCACGCACGCACGCATGCGCACGCACGCACGCACGCACGCACACACACAGACACACTCACACACACACACACACACACACACACACACACACACACACACACACACACACTGAAAGAAAAGCAGGATAGTTAACACAATAAAAGGCATATCTGTGGAATAATTTGTAGAATAAATTGTGTTGTGTAGCAAAGTCACTAGACCATGTGATTTTAGACCATGTTTTGATGACTCAGAGCAGTTTAATCTATATGTCTAATCTATATATCTATAAGTATTTACCTTTACCCCACACACTATAGAACCATACATACAGAAGTGCACACACAGAAGCATGCACACAGAACCAGAAATAGAGAGCCACACACACAGAATCACACACACAGAACCACACATAAAGAACCACACATAAAGAACCACACATAAAGGACCATAAACACAGAGCCATGCACACAGAACTACAAATAGAGAGCCACACACACAGAACCACACATAAAGAACCACACACACAGAACCATGCACACAGAATCACACTCACAGAGCCACACACACAGAACCACACATAAAGAACCATACACACAGAACCATGCACACAGAGCCACACACACAGAACCACACATAAAGAACCATGCACACAGAACCACACAAACAGAACCATGCACACAGAATCACACTCACAGAGCCACACACACAGAACCTTGCACACAGAACCACGCACACAGAGCCATGCACACAGAACCACGCACACAGAGCCATGCACACAGAACCATGCACACAGAGCCACACACACAGAACCACACATAAAGAACCATACACACAGAACCACACATAAAGAACCATGCACACAGAACCACACACACAGAACCACACACACAGAATCACACTCACACACAGAACCTTGCACACAGAATCACACTCACACACAGAACCTTGCACACAGAATCACACACACACACAGAACCTTGCACACAGAACCACGCACACAGAGCCATGCACACAGAGCCATGCACACAGAACCATGCACACAGAGGCGCAGAAGTAAAGGGCCCATCCACACTCTCATCACTGCAGCATGTAGTCACATGACAACAGGTGGTGTTGATTTTGCTGAGCTGCAGAATCACTTGTGGTCTTATCTTCACACCATCAAAGGTTTGTGACTCCTACAGTTCTCCAAAGTTATAGATCAGAGATAAGATGTAGCTATTTATTGATTTTTCTTGAAATGCTGACGTGGGTGCTGGAAACCACACTCTGCGTCTCTGCTTGTATAAAAATGACTGGTCTTGGAAGCAGACCTTCAGAGGGTTCATCAACTTTACAGACACGAGGGAAAGCGACATCTGAGGAGATGATGAAGATTACCTGCATCTGCCTGCTCCTGAGTCTGGTCTTCCAGACCGTGCCTGACGCTGACGCACAACGTAAGCTGAATGAATGGGGAAAACTGAACACATGAACCGTGTTATCTGCTCCACATGTACACAGAACATGGATAAAAACAGGCAGAAATGAATGCCAGAGCAAACACTTTCAGTCAGTATATGCATGCAAATGTCTGAAATGATAGATCGTTAATGTAGTTACTTATTTCAGATCTTTCTATTTTTCTCTGATGCAAGTAACAATTAAAAGAAAAAAAAAGTGTTGGGCCAAGCTGTGGAAAAAGCTTCAGTAGATGAAACATGTTAGAATAGCGGGTTTAAGAAGACGTTAAACTAACCTGTCAGTTTGCTACTCCCACAGCGCACGCGGTTAACACTTCTCCTGAGCCATGCTGTTTTAAGTTCATCGACTATAAGATTCCAATAAAGGTGATACAGGATGTCAAAGTGACCTCCAAAAACTGCCCACGTTCAGGTTACGTGTAAGTATCTGTATTTTCAACTACCGTGATAATTAGTCAGTGATTTTTATAGGCCAAGGTCAGCACAGACAATGACTATTTTCTTTTGTTTGTTTGTTTTGGTTTGCTGCTGGTGTTTAATTGGGTTTTGTTTAATTTGCTTGTCCAGATTCTAAAATCACATTAGTGTGGATTAAATGTGGATTATGTTCGACGTCATGCCCGACGGGGTGATTTTCTAAAACTCCCTTTCCTCATTGATCTGTACAACAGGACTAAGTCCTTCAGAGACACAGCCGGGCTACACCGGACTAAAAATCACAGACCTTTAACCTCAGGCAGCCGTTCTTAGTCCTGACACTACATGACTGTTGACTGTTCTCTATTTCTTTCTCTCTCAGGGTTACAACCACAAATAACAAGAAATATTGTGTGGCGCTTGATTACGGAGAGAAAATCATTGAGAAAATACTTCCGAAACCGTCGGATTAATGAGATCCTGACCAGCCGAGACCGACAGACATTTGCTAAATGAAAAAGCCACAGATTCTCTCTTAATCTTTTTGCTTTTAAATGTAATGTGGACCTTTTGTGTGTGGATCCTGTTCATGTGTATGCATCCTGTTAATGGGAATAAAATTCAGCTTTTGCACTGCACATGGTCTAACTCTTTTCTCATCTGAGGGCAAAAGTGGAACGTACGTGGAATGTAAAGTGTTTGGTGTCAATCAGAAGGTGAGGGGCTGTGTCATTTTGTTAAGACCTGCAGACACATAAAAATTACTTTCTAAGCAGCTTAACACAACATCATCATCATCATCATCATCATCAACAACAACAACAACAACGATGATGATAACAACAACAACAACAACAACAACAACAACAACAACAACAATAATAATAATAATCACTCCCACTACACTACCGTAAACTGATTTGCTGCTTTTAGTTATCTCAGGGTTGAGTAGAAAGGTTGTGAGTAGACTGTGTGTATTGTCTGTAGTGTAGACAGTGAAGGAGTGTAGGTTTGCTGTAGGGAGATATTAAACCATGTGTGTCCGTAACAGAGGCATGACACATTAATACAGCTGGAGGAATCAAGCCATAAAGTTCAACATACTCTAATAAAACTGGTTCCTGTTCAAACATGAGGTGACAGTTTGAAGTGTTACCAAAGGGTTGTCACGCCCTGGCAAGAGATAAACAGTGTTCAGATTATTCTCCAAAGTAAGTGCACGCAGTACAGTTTAAAATAACCTGATGTGTATGGAACAACACTGAACAGATTTTACCATTAGACCAGACACAGCAGTTCAGCTGTCCTGGGTCTGAGTGTGTCGCTGCAGTGAGGCTGGGGGTGTGGCCGTCCACTGGGGAAGTGGTATGAGGTTAAAATGAGAGAGAGAAACAAAGAAAGCCTCAATTTTTAAGGTATAAACCGTCACTTTGCATGAAATGCAAGCATTTAACCTGGATTTCAGATGAGATTAACTGAAAGTTACGGATGTCTCCACGTTTCTACTCGTTGGTCTCTCAGCATAATTACTCTCCACTCTTAAAAGGCTCACAAAGTCAAGAAAGCAACGGCAAATTTTCATAACCTTCAGCAAAAATCATTTTATTTATGCTCGAGTAGCAAAAAAAAAACAAACAAAAAAAACCCCTCCGTTTTACAACTGAACCACCTGAACAAAGTAAAGAACAGAAATCAAACCCATTTTCTGTTTTCATAGTTCCTGAAAATGTAGAGGATATCAGTTTCTCTAACTGAAAACATCTACTGTCATAAAAGAATCTAAGACCCAGCGAAACATCATTTTCCTGATAAGCATGCAATGTTCTAAGGAGTCTAGTTCCAAAGCTGTCTGCTCAGAGCCCATCTTTTAATAATAATAATAGTAATAATAATAATAATAATAATAATAATAATAATAATAATAATAATAATAATAGTACACGCAAACAGTGTCTTATAATAGAAGATTCTCATGCGAGCTGATAAATTGATGGGCGTTTGAATCAAAACCGAACACAACATAAATGAGAACTGGAGCCAATATGCCCAGACGTTATAAAGCATCTGTGAAAATATAACTCAACAGATATACAGATTAAGACAAAAAATAATGATAATAATTATAATAATAATATATAAATACATTTTACATTTTTATATATATATATATGTATGTATGTATGTACATAAGCAATGCAACAACCTGTGTATAACCAACCAAACAATGTTTGACCGTAAACTGCGTGTGACCAGAGAATGTCTGACTCATAAACTGAACCATTGCATGTATGAGATTTCTGTTATGTGTCCTTCAGCCCAAACACAGTAAAGAGATTAATCAACCTAAAAACAGCAGTATTTGAAACCGGGTTCCTTTATGGAAACAGTGATGGTGTTTGACCATTCAGAACGAGAGCCGTTTTTAGTATAGACGTCAGTTTGAATCTGCTGCTAACAGCAGGGAAATGCCACTGAAGCTGAAACGCTAACCTGAATGCAAAGCTTAACGCACCTGCTAAAGTCTCAAACCCCTGCCAGAGCAGGCTGACGGACAGCGGGGGGGGTCGAGAATCGGGACTGTGGGGGTCGAAAGGTGCAACACAAGCCAATTCTTTTGGGGTTTTTTTTTGCAGGTCAAAGCTAAAAGTAAAGGTTGCACTAATGTCGCCAGAGTCAACGTCCTCTGACGAGCCATGTGAGCAAGCTAGTCTGTAAAGTGTCTTACGAATCATTTTCAGATTTACACCAAAACATACATAAACAACATTTCATAGAGATTAGAATTATTGCATTAAAAATTAAACAAACTTTGACGTTGTAATAACTGAACCCTGTTTTGCCCTATAATTCAAGAGTCAATATTTGTTTCTCTACAAAAAAAAAAAAAAAAAAAAAAAACCAAACAAGCTAACAAACCAATGAAACAATAAACACTTCATTTTAAACTTCCATTTCAGCAGCATACATTCAACCGATATTATAATTAGCTTAATGTTTATGCAGATGAGGCATTCACACATAGTCTCGGACTCTCACGGCCGTGATGAGTCATCCAGGCAGACCATGCTGTGGGAGGAATGAGAAAAGACAACAGCCTACGGCCCTGCACTCACGGTTTGAAAGAAATGAAACTTGTGTTTACGTTAATCAAGACTCAGCTGAACAACTTTTCCTTTTCCGTGGAGATAACGTAATATAGCACACAGTTTTACTTAAAAAAAAGAAAAGAAAAGAAAAGAAAAGAAAAGAAAAGAAATCTATAAGACTGTGTCCAACAGAAGTGGAGACAAACTATTTGCAAATCAACAGCAGGTGGATGAAGTGAAAATTCATCTTATGAACTAAAGGGTACAGATACTCACACTTGACACACGTCCTAACAATGTTTAAACTTTAAAGCGGGAAAACATTGCTAAACATTGTGCATTACAAAATACAAACCGTTTCTCTGTGTTAAAAATATTTTGAAGAAATACTTCTACAGGTAAGATTGCATGAGAACTAAATTCTACTCTTCATGTAGGAATTCTAAGAGACGTGTAAGAGAATCAGTCAGAGAGTTAAAGACGCGTTTTCCCTGACATGCGCCACAGGCCCGAGGCTTCCACATGCAGCTGCACAGAAACAGGCCGGTTTTCAGCTCGCTGCAAAACCTCTGAGAAAACAGATCCCAAACACAGAAACCCAGCTATCTAAATACACAGCCGCTGCTGACCGTAACTGGAGGTAAGACCCACTCACTTCAGATGATGAGAGTTTTGTTTTGGTTTTGTTTTTTAAGATATTAATATCCAATCCAGCCTTCAGCAAAAGCACCCCCCCTCCCCCCAGGCTTACAGAGAAAAAAAGACACCAGAACAAATAAAAAATGAACTTGTACATACATAAACAGATTTTTGAAGTGCACTATTCAAATTAATTTTGATTTAAATCTCTAACAAAACATCATCATAGATTCTCATTTCCAAAAGCAGGAAGTCGCATGGCTACTCAGCATGTAAAGATGGTGTTTGACTGTGGCGACACAAATGACACTTGTTTTTTTTTTTTTTTTTTTTGGAAAAGAAACCACGTCTGAATGGGAGACTTGCAGTGGAGAAGTGACTAACATCTGATGGCAGAGTCACAGGCACACAGCTCCAGATCCAAAGCGTGGCCGTTAGCTTCATTTTAGCAGCGTCTTGTCCTGCTAATCAGCTGTGTGTGGTGAATAACTGCTGTAACAGTAAACCGTAAACCCAGGACCATAAACCCAGGAGCGTTTTACAAAGACCAGAGGTTTCCTTTGGGTTCAGTGTCGATGTTCCACGTTTTTTTTTTTTCTTTTAAAGCAGTTTTCTTCTACATTAATTTCAAACACCATAACTTACATCGAACAGACAACAGAAACTTACAAACAATACTAGTCAAATGTGCATGTGAAAGGAAAATCGATGCATATCTTTCAGAATCCGGAGGAGAGAGAGAGAGAAGACAGTAGAAAAGGGTGTCACACCGAATCCTCAGGAGAGAAACGGTGACACAGACGGACTTTGACTCCAGTACGGTTCTTTGGGACAGCTGTGGGTTGGTTTTTGTTTAGAAACACAAAAAAAAAGAAAAAAAAACAAAGAAAAAAAAAAACAACAACAACAAAATATTGTGCATAAATAGTTTTTTCAATAAATTATTAAATAGTCAAAGTCTCTGATTCAATTTATACAGAATAATAACAGAGAGAAACTACACAAATAATAAGTAAACTTTTTTTTTTTTTTTTACATGTCCTGCGCAGCCAAGCAACAGGCTAATCCTCCTCTCTCTCTCTCACTATAAACTTCATACTATTTCTTAGAGAGATCAGTGATTTTACTGCTATACTACTGCCTAACACCCCCCCCCCCACCCCTCACCCCAACCCCCCTACAGTGTCAGCTCTCAACATGCCCAGAGATACATACAAAAATACCTAAAAGTGATTGAAAAACACATGGGTCCAGAGATCAGAGGTCAGGTCAGATCTTGCGTGAACCCTTGCAGCTATGTAATTTCTACTTTCATTTAAATTTTTTTCCTCCATAAAAGTAAACATACGCACACTGGACTCATTCTTCACTAAGAGCTTTCTCCTCTAACCAACAGCTGATATGGATCACACAGGTAATGCCCCTAATTCGTTTTGGGTTTCTGTTTGATTTTTTTCTGTTTTTTTTTTTCTTTTTTAAAGAAAAGAAATCTGGATTCATCAATTTTCACAAATATTTACACACAGGTCACCTGTACCTTTCAGGTATAGTCACAAAGAATATCTCTTAAGAAACTCCGAAAAGTCATAAACTAAACAACTTTATCAACGTTATTAATCATAATTTAGATGATTCTCATCATAAGAGGAATAATTATTTAGTACACCGTGGCAAGTCTTCAGTTTAGGCCTTCTGACGGCCAGTTAGCAGCTCATTAAAAACCTCTTGTCAGAAAACAGCTTTTTAGAGTACATATAACATCCAGTATGTAGTCTGTTTCACTCCTACAAAACGTTGAAGAAAACACTTTTTTTTTTTTTCACATCAAATCAGGCAGTAGTCGACTTCGTCCCCGTTCCCGTCCACTCGGAAGAATCCGGACCACCAACCGACAGGGTCTTAACTCCAAACACGCCAGGTTCTCTCTTCCACTCCCGAAACACACAACGCTATGAAGACTGCGTCTCCCCCAATATTGCACACGTCATAAGAAGAAACAGAGGAATGGACAGATTTCGGAATAAACGAAAGCAGAGGGCGGGGTTGAGCCTCTGCAGCCGGAGGAGTCGTTCCTGGCCGTGCGATCTGAGGAGGAGGAGCAGGATCAGTGCTCTCGACACGTGGGTAAATTGACGAAGGTGAAAACGTTGAACTCGATGAGGATGGAGAAACACAAGAAGACAGCGTACATCAGCAGACATATGTAACCAAGACGACGGTTCAAGGTCCATTTGTTAAAATGCACACCCATAACCTGAGAGAGAGACAGAGACAGAGCAAGAGAGAGAGAGAGAGAGAGAATACACCATTATGACATTGTGACTTCACATTGACTAAACTGGGAGTTCTTGTCCTTTAAGAGACTACAGCTGTACAGGAGAACTCTGCAGGAACAGTACTCTATAGCTTTCCATTCAGTTCCATATGTCTGATTTACACTTGCTGAACACTGCTCACATCCCTCTCACCCTTAGAAAGCACAGCAGTGTGGGGTATTGGAACAGTGTGGAGTATTTGAACAGCGTGGAGTATTTGAACAGTGTGGAGTATTTGAACAGTGTGGAGTATTTGAACAGTGTGGAGTATTTGAGCAGCGTGGAGTATTTGAGCAGCGTGGAGTATTTGAACAATGTGGAGTATTTGAGCAGCGTGGAGTATTTGAGCGGCGTGGAGTATTTGAGCAGCGTGGAGTATTTGAACAGTGTGGAGTATTTGAGCAGTGTGGAGTATTTGAGCAGTGTGGAGTATTTGAGCAGTGTGGAGTATTTGAACAGTGTTCGGCTGAAGGGAACAGGAGGCTTTACGCATGAACGAGGATCGTGTTTGACAACATCGCGCATTCATTTGAAGCACCTAAACAACAGACAGAGTTCCAATGGAAAAGTTCATTTGAAAGGTATGTAGAGGACTCACCGTGAGAAACACGGATGCCAGTAGCAGTCCCACGGAGAAAATCAGACCCTTGCTGTTTAGTTTAATCTGATTGGAGAGAGCAGAGATGATGTCATAATTGGACTGTGTTCGTGGACCTTCTTACCTGACATGTTTGAAAAACAATGACCAATTTAGGCTCAACATTCCTTTCATTATAATAATGCTGTGGAGCAGATGCACACTGCTGCCCTCTAGTGGACAACACCACAGTCTCACACTACACTCATCTTTCTCCTATCTCCCCCTCTCAATTTATTTTTGCATACACGTGAGCATACACATGAGGAAGGGACAGCGACTGGGCTGATGCAGTCAATTTTTCTGCTTTTGTTGACGTAAAAAAAAACCCTCTTCCTCTTTCACACACTGAACTTCTCTGGACAGAATCATGTGACACTTCAAGTCAGAGCCTTCCCGTGTGTGACCACAGCCCTGGTTCATTGTCTCAGAGTTTAACACGTTCTCCTGAGGCTGAAGCCTCTGGACACAGGTGCACTTAACACCGTGTTTCTCTTAGACGGCTCTGCTAAGGGTTTTCTCTTCTGCTTTCTTTTGCATTGTTTTTTTCCCAACTTTGTCTCTGTGCTATTAGAGAAAATGCGTGGTGATCCGGGGCGGAAACACAGCAGCACTTCTATATTATACTCAGTTTTTCTCTTCTCGCTGACAGGACAGTCTATAAATATGCTCCCAGTGGGTGAGTGACAGGTCTGTTCCATTGAACAGCACTCAGCCTTAAAGCCCCTCTGATCCAAACTCTCACGTATGAGGCAATGACTTTACTGAATACCTGTCAGGACATTTAGATTTTATTTCTCTTAGTTTTGTTTTTAGGAAGTTCCATTGTGAAGCTGTTGAGAGGTAGAACCCACCATTGCACCACTGATAGATAGATAGATAGATAGATAGATAGATAGATAGATAGATAGATAGACAGACAGACAGACAGACAGACAGACAGACAGACAGACAGATGGATAGGTAATACTGGTTGAGAGTCTGTGGTCTGTTAGACACTTACTACAGTCCCGTAGTTAATGGCTAGAGTCTGAAGAGCCCAGGGTAGACCCAGTCCCACAAGGATGTCAAACACATTACTCCCAATAGAGTTAGACACCGCCATGTCCCCCAGACCTGACAGACAGAGAGAGAGAGAGAGAGAGAGAGAGAGATGAACCATATTGTCTTACATTGTGGAGAAAGACAAGAATAAGAACCATAAGAATTGAGGTCACCACAAACCAGCAGCAGCAGCAGCAGCAGCAGAGGTAGCCATCTTTATATTCACTGCTTTGACAAAGTTCAATGAATATTTCATGGCAAAAGCCAAGATAAACAAACATAAAAGAACAAATGTGTGCGTGCCTGTGTGTGTGTGTGTGTGTGTGTGCGCGTGCGTGCGTGTGTGTGTGTGTGCGCGCGCCTTTGTGTGTGTGTGCGCGCGTGCGTGTGTGTGTGTGTGTGCGTGTGTGTGGGCGCCTGTGTGTGCGTGTGTGCGTGTGTGTGTATGTGTGTGTGGCTGCCTGTGTGTGTGTGTGTGTGTGTGCGCGTGTGCGTGCGTGTGTGTGCGCGCGTGCGTGTGTGTGTGTGCGTGCGTGTGTGTGTGTGCGGGCGCCTGTGTGTGCGTGCGCGCGCGTGTGTGTGTATGTGTGTGTGTGAGTGTGTGTGTGCAGAAGAGAGTGCACAGAAATATTTGGGACTTGGGAAACTTCTCTTCTTTCCTCTCATTTCCTCTCCTGTCTTTTACCTAGAGAGGGGACTGGATCTTTAGACACCTGTGAGATACAAACCTGTGAGATCTGTATTTGCCTGTGCCCAGTCTTCTCAGGCAGACCACAGACAAACTCTGTGTCTATGTGTGACTGTATGTGTGTGTGTGTATGTGTGTGTGTGTGCATATGTGCGTGTGTGTGCGTGTGTGTGTGTGTGTGTATGTGTGTGTGTGTGTGCGCGCATGTGTGTGTGCCCACCTTGGCGTGCCACGATGAGGCTGGCCATGCAGTCTGGGACGCTGGTGCCAGCTGCGAGGAAGGTGATGCCCATGATGACGTCTGGAATGCCCAGTGTAAACCCGATAACCGTGACCTGCAGAGCAATGAAAACGCACGCTTACATTCTCACAGATTCAACACCCCCCACCCAGCCTCAACCCAGTCTCCATCTCACAGATTCAACACCCCCCACCCTGCCTCAACCCAGTCTCCATCTCACAGATTCAACACCCCCCACCCCGCCTCAACCCAGTCTCCATCTCACAGATTCAACACCCCCCACCCCGCCTCAACCCAGTCTCCATCTCACAGATTCAACACCCCCCACCCTGCCTCAACCCAGTCTCCATCTCACAGATTCAACACCCCCCACCCCGCCTCAACCCAGTCTCCATCTCACAGATTCAACACCCCCCACCCTGCCTCAACCCAGTCTCCATCTCACAGATTCAACACCCCCCACCCCGCCTCAACCCAGTCTCCATCTCACAGATTCAACACCCCCCACCCCGCCTCAACCCAGTCTCCATCTCACAGATTCAACACCGGCCACCCGGTCTCCTCCACACTCATCAGTACATGTCTGAGGCCCAGCTGTGTTCAGAGTACAGAGCGCTGGGGTCATTACTGGGCCACCAGACTGACACAGACCGCCTGTTCTGGCCACACCCTCCCTGTCCCATCCCACCCCGTGCTCTCCTGACCTTTCTCAGAACCACGTGAGATAAACCATGAACAGAAAGGAGTGAAAGACCAGAGGTCATGCTGGAGACCTGTATGGAACAGGAGAGTCAGACAGGAGAGATGCTCTCACCATCCAAACCATGAAGTAGGAGAAGCCAGCGATCCAGAGGGTGGAGATGAAGAAGGTGACCATAAACCAGTGCTCCCAGCGTGGACTGGCACAGTTCGGCACGGTGAAGAAGAGCAGCAGAGTCAGCGGCCAGGCCAGCAGCCACTTCAGCTTATTACAGATCCCACCTACACACACACATACATACACACACACACGCACACACACATACATACACACACACACACACACACACACACACACAAACACACATACAAACACACACACACGCACACACACAAACACACACACACACACAGAAACAGAGAGAGAAAACATGCTCATCTCACCTAAAAGGTGTCAATGTTTGATTAATTAAAAAATCATACGCTGCAAGGTCCGGGTCAGAACGTGTTTCTTTAATCTGATCTCTGAGATGTTATAATGCTTCTTTAATCTGGTCTCTGAGATGTTATAATGTTCCTTTAATCTGGTCTCTGAGATGTTATAATGTTTCTTTAATCTGGTCTCTGAGATGTTATAATGTTTCTTTAATCTGGTCTCTGAGATGTTATAATGTTCCTTTAATCTGGTCTCTGAGATGTTATAATGTTTCTTTAATCTGGTCTCTGAGATATTATAATGTTTCTTTAATCTGGTCTCTGAGATGTTATAATGTTGCTTTAATCTGGTCTCTGAGATGTTATAATGTTGCTTTAACCTGGTCTCTGAGATGTTATAATGTTCCTTTAATCTGGTCTCTGAGATGTTATAATGTTCCTTTAATCTGGTCTCTGAGATGTTATAATGTTTCTTTAACCTGGTCTCTGAGATGCTATAATGTTTCTTTAACCTGGTCTCTGAGATGTAATAATGTTCCTTTAATCTGGTCTCTGAGATGTTATAATGTTGCTTTAATCTGGTCTCTGAGATGTTACAATGTTGCTTTAATCTGGTCTCTGAGATGTTATAATGTTTCTTTAATCTGGTCTCTGAGATGTTATAATGTTCCTTTAATCTGGTCTCTGGGACATAAGAATGGACTAGGAGGACTGTAAGGGAATCCAGTGGACCGACAGAAGTGACACTTTTCTGTGTCCCACTGAACTGAAACTGTCTGCATTGATCTATAAGATTGCCAGTGAGTGACTCTGCTTTGCACTGGTTTCTGTGGTGAGCAGGCTGACGGAGGAGAGGACTGAGAGAGGATGTGACTGGTGTGATAACAGTGGGCCTGTACCTGGGCAGCGGAAGGGAACAAAAGGCCCCTCGTTCTCGTCTTCTTCCTCCTCTTCCTCATCGTTCTCATTGTTCTCGTTATCCTCGTTTTCGTTTTCCGTATCCGTGCCCGCGTCCGCCCCACCCCTGTCATCGTCACGGCGAAGCCCTCTCCGCCCGTTTAAGCCTGACTCCACCCCTGGCAGCCCGTTCTCCAGACCCCGCCTCCCAGGAATCTTCACAGTCACCTCAGAGTCTCCATTACTGAAGCGCCCGTTTATCAGACGCTGCCTCTGTGGGTGTGTGTCGCATACACACACAAACAAACAAAAACAAACACACACACACACACACACACACAACCAGACAAAATGTTATACCAGGACCCTGGCCCAGTGAAAAGCATTATCTCTGTACTATATCAGTGTAAATATTACCTGTGTAATGTATCAGTGCAATATATTATTTCCTCTGTACTACATCAGTATAATATTACCAGTGCAATAGATCAGTGTGATATATTATTACCTGTGTAATATGTCGGTGTAATATATTATTATCTGTGTAATATATTGACGTAATAAATTACCACCTGTGTAATATATCTGTGTAATATATTATCACCTGTGTACTATATCGGTGTAATATATTATTACCTGTGCAACATGTTAGCGTAATATATTATTGAAGCACATGTGGAGAAATCAGTCTCAGTCAAATGGACTTCACTATATTTCCATAAATTGACAACTGAACAAATACTCATTTGATGCACAGCATCAGTGTACGTATGTCAGTGTGTGTGTGTGCGTGTGTGTGTGTATGTGCGTGCGTGTGTACAGCAATCCTTGTGAGGACCAGTTTTTAGACCTTGGGAGTGAGGACATTTTGGGAAAGCGAGGACACTTTGGCTGGTCCTCACTTCTTCAAAGGGCTGTTTGAGGGTTAAGACTTGGTTTTGGGTTCAGGTTAGAATTAGGTTTAGGTTAGGGTTAGGATTAGGGTTGGGGTTAGGCATTTAGTTGTGATGGTTAAGATTAGGGTAAGGGGCTAGGGAATGCATCATGTCAATGAGTGTCCTCACAAAGACAGAAGTACAAGTATGTATGTATGTATGTATGTGTGTGTGCGCGCGTGTGTGCGTGCGTGTGCGTCTAACCTCCGTGATAAGCATGCGGGAGGCCATGGTAAGGCGGGTTCGAGGTGAGAAATGGCTGGTGATCATGATTCTCATCCCGGCCTCAGAGAAGGAAAGCTGGTGTGGATATGCAGACAACAGCTCATCCACCATCAGCACTGACGGCTTTCTGTGGAAGTTCGCTACGAGTATGAGACACAGGGTGAGACACCACTGAGAAAGTACCCGCTCATACAACATGTTTACTCTCCTAATCAGCATGTCTGAATCGGGTCTTATTCGTAAGATGTTTACGACCATTACGGACGCTTTCCACGTGATTGTAAAATGCTTTAAACCCTGTTAATGCTAATGTTTAAAACGAGTTGTGGTAGCCTACCTTTCTTAAGCAGCACCACTGTGGCATCGCAGCCGTCGTCAAGGTCCGTGTTACTGGTCGTACCGTTTCCCAGATTGGCGGAGTTTTTCTTCCGTCGCTCAATGAAACGCACAACATTAGAGTTGAACCTGTGTGACAGACAGCAGACGGCGAATTGTTTAGATCCAACACGCGGACGACCACTCAACGACATGATGTATAAATTAACGTAAAAAACATGTTAAAGTAGTATTCTCATATCGATGAACAGACGAAAACTTACTTCATTATCATAATGTAAACTAGGTACATCAAAATTAGCGACAGAGACTCCCACCTGTGGAAAGAAACTTTTATCAGCACAAAATGTCTGAACGAAATATCTGTGAAACTTTTATATAGTGTCTGCACACGGCATACAGTGTCAAAGACCGAAAGCACGAGATCCAACACACTAACAGATCCATAAGCCGATCAGGCTGTTTGTATCATAGGATAATTAAAGAGAAAAAAGTTCGTCAGAAGTGTATTCGCAAACAAAGAGCTGGAACTTACCATGTCACTTTCTCATCATAGATGAACTAAAAAAATAAAACAGAGAGAGAGAGGGAGAGGTCAAAAATTGCTTTTCATGTTAATTGGCCAATTTTGATTAGAAGCATGTTAATCACATGTTTCACATGATGGTCAGATACTGGGTACCGCACACTACTGTACTACATCCATCTGACCACCAGAGGGAGACAAAATCCTAGTTTAATCTCGAATTTATTGACCGTGCAAAGCAAGATCGTGATGTCTGCCTTACTGTAAGCTTTAACTGAACAGAAAATGCACGTAAGTGTGTACTGGAAACAAAACCACCATACAACAATGTCTTAAACAGCGTGCGAGCAAAACATGTTGGTAAGATGAACTCTACGGAGATACAGTCTCAAATAGCACTGATGCTTCAGAGTCTCAGCCTCATACCTTCTGTCCCTTTACATTATAATTATTAGTTTAATTTTTTTTTAAATTTATAGTAGCATTAATTTGCATCATAATTGTCTGGCACAAAGTGACTGCTCTTGGCAGCTGGCACACACCCACTTCTACACATCTGTAAGACCTGTCTGATCAGATACCTGTTTTTAATTCACCTGTGTGACCATTAAACTATTCAGCTCTTAAACAGCCTCTTCTTCTGACTCATGTCACTGTCCTTAGACTCTGCACACGCTGCTCACAGTCAGTCTGTGGAACTGCTGACTACCACTGGGACCAGACCAGTTAGTCACATTTATTAAATATGTATTTGACTCCAGTTTGCTGGTTACATGAGTGTGCTGGAGAAGGTAATCTGGTAAACAGTGTCTTGTGAAGAGGAGGCTGTCTTCTATATGAGCGGTGATGAATTTGACTCAGCGTTTTTGCCCTTTTTTTTTTTTTGATGCTTATCCCTTGCTAGCATTTGTCAGGCCGTGTGTTCAGTGATGAAAGCGTGTGTTTGTGCTACACCCCGGTGTGAGTGAGGGCTGAGCGTCACACTGCTGTGCTGGGCTGGTTCTGCAGGCTGCACACACACAGGCTCACGTCATAATGTTCAGCTAATTCCAGTCTGACTGCATCTGTGAGAGATTAACCAGCCTGCCCAGTCCAGCTCCTTTCTTTCTCTGAGCGAACGGATGTGCCAACATTCCCTCAGAAACTCCATACACACTCCACCCCTCTGACTCCACATGTCCATCACGGTCCCAGCGAGGAGGCATACCAGTGATTACTGGTTTAACTGGGCATAACTGAGTTATGATCATTCTTATGTCAACTCTAATCGGTGAAAGCTGTAAGTCTGTGCTGTAGAGAGTCAGTGTGTGGTAGAGTGAGTGTGTGGTAGGCAGAGTCAGTGTGTGGTAGGCAGAGTGAGTGTGTGGTAGGCAGAGTCAGTGTGTGTTATGTGAACTTCACTGTGTTTCAGGACAAATTCAGTGAAGTGTATCCAAAAGAGGAAGGACAAATAGAGAAAGAGGGTGTAAGTGTATATGACTGTGTGTGTGTGTGTGTGTGTGTGTGTGGATTTCAAGGGGAGGGTGATTTAAGGGTGATGTGTGTGTCTTAGTGTGTTGGGGTGGTATATGTGTGTGTGTTTTATGTTGGGGCAGAGGAGAAGGTGCTTTTGATGTGTGTGTGTGTGTGTGTGTGTGTGTGTGTGTGTGTGTATGACTCTGTGTGTGTGTGTGTGTGTATGACTCTGTGTGTGTGTGTGTGTGTGTGTCGGGTGTGTGTGCGTGCGTGTGTGTGTGTGTGTGTGTATGACTCTGTGTGTGTGTGTGTGTGTTGAGGTGGTGTGTGTGTGTGTGTGTGTGTGTGTGTGTATGACTCTGTGTGTGTGTGTGTGTGTGTGTTGGGGTGGTGTGTGTATGTTGCATTGAGCTGAGGACACATGCAGACTGCTGGGTAAATAAGAGACGTGTTCTGCAGGCTGTGGTCCCCACGGGAGAGCCACTCTCTTCTCCTCTCCAACTGCGCCAGGAGGCCCACAGGCATCACAGGAGCAAGAGAAGCCACTTAGAGCTTCTACTCACCACAATCAGAGTGGTCACGGAGATAGTGTAGTACACCGAGTCTCTCATTAATGCCCAACACGAGAGCCGCACAGCCTGGAAGAGAGAGAGAGAGAGGGGGAGAGAGAGAGAGAGAGAGAGAGAGGGAGAGAGAGAGAGAGAGAGAGAGAGAGAGACATTAATGGAATGCTACTGATTAAGATGACGGATCGCTGATGGACTGACAGACAAACTGTCATCAGTCAAACAGAGCCCAGACACTGAGCATAAGGAAAGTCTATAAGGGGGAGGGAGGGGGGCGGCTGTAATAAAACCCGTCAGAGATCAGTCTCCTCAGAGTCTAGTGTCTGTGCACCCACAGAGCGAAGAGAAGACCCGTCCTGAATCAGCTGACTGGCAATATCGCTCTAACGCGTTCATCACTAACTCAGCACAGGACGGAGGAGCACCACAAACATCAGAGTGCAGGAGTTTGTTCTCTCAGCAGTCACTGACGCTCGCTCTTTATGGCTTTATGTCATACAACGTAGTTAGACTTTATTTGTGCAACCATTTTCTTTATTTTAACAGTGCGGTACGAGTGTCCATGTGCGTCTGTGTCTGTCTGTGTGAGTTTATGTGTATATGTGCATATGATTGTGTCTATGATTATGTGCATATGATTGTGTCTATGCACGACACCCTGGTCACGTTTTGTGGATTTTGTCCAAAATAACATTATGGTTAAAGTGATGTAGCGGTTCTATCTCGGCTGCTTGCCTCTCTGGGACGTTTCATTGAAACCTGATTGTATTAAAGAGTTGAATATGAGGCTGTCACGTGTTGACGTCTTACATAAGGAATAATCTGCGCTCCATCGCTGCTTTTTGGTTTGGCTTATCTTGAAATCTTGGCATGCGAACTCGGAGAGGGCGAATTCAATCGGAAGTCTGTGTTTTTAAATGCCGGCACTTCAGATTGAACGCAGACTGATTTTGTTTTGTTTTTTCTTTTTTTCTTTTTTTTTTTAAAGCTGAACTGTTATTGAAAGAAATGGTCTTACAGTCTGTGAAGAGGGGAGCTTTGTTTAAAGGTCTTCTGGTTGCTGTGTGGCGTGCCGACATGACCAGTTTGACGGCTATAAAAAGCTCCGGTGGACGTCAGACCAGTGGACGTGACGCGGCATCACTTGCATCAGTGTGTCTCAACCTACTCCACAGGTAACTGGTTCTCCGAGTCTGCGTTGCTATAGCGACTACAGGCTCCTCTGTTGTAAATTGTATCTACTCAGCGCTGACAGACTACATACGCATGTAAGCACACCTGCTGCACTTCCTGCAATCTTGGCTATCTGTCCTTGTGTACTTGTTAGTGTGAGATAAAGTGAGAGAAAGAAAGATATTTAGAAATAAGAAACACACACACGCCACACAAGACGAAACACACACACACACACGTGCACACACACAGAGAGAGAGAGAGAGGGAGAGAAAAAGAGAGAGACAGAGAGAGAGAGAGGGAGAGAGAGAGAGAGAGAGAGAGAGAGAGAGAAAGAGAGAGAGGGAGAGAGAGAGAGAGAGACAGAGAGAGAGAGAGAGAGAGAGTGAGAGAGAGAGAGAGTGAGAGAGAGAGAGAGAGAGAGAGAGAGAGTAAGGAAAGACAGACTGTGTGAGCCTCACTTGACCAGAGTACTGTCTGATTACCCAGCATGCCACTGTGCCCTGACAGATGGTGACCAGAGAATAACAATAAATAAATAAATAAATACAAATAAAAATTAAAGCAGTGTTTTTTTTCCCTCCTGCCCTGGGGAAGTATGTCTTCCTCTTTTCTCTCTCTCTCTCTCTCTCTCTCTCTCTCTCTCTCTCTCTCTCTCTCTCTCTCTCTCTCTCTTATCCCTGGTGTGGTTTAAGCTTTGGGGTGATGAGACTCCTTTTACAGTATTCACAGCTGAATGAACAGATTAAAACATCCAGATCAGGACATACTGGACAGCCAGGCCACAGGAAGGTCATCGCACATCAGACCAACACCAACACAGCACACAGACCCTTAACACACAACCTCAACACGCACAACCTCAACACATGGTCTCTTCACCCAACCTCGACACACATGACCTAAACACGCAACCTTGGCACACAACCTTAACACTCAACCTCAGCACACAGCCTCAATACACAATCTCAACACACACAACCTCAACACACAGAACCTCAACATGCATCCTCAACTTCAACACAGAACCTCAACACACAACTCAACACAACTCAACACACAATCACAACTTCTGACTCAGGTGTTTCAGAACCATCAATCAGTCATCAGTGTAGAGTTCTACACGGTTTAGTACAGTGTAACCAGTAGAATTAGAAAGGCCTATGTGAAAGTCTTAACAGGGCGGAGGTATTACTGCTGATGGACTAACAGAATATGACTGGGATATATACATTCCTGCATGGCCTCCAGGATCTCCTGAAACAGTCAAACACAGCCAGAGTGTGAATTCAGCAAAGACCATACAGTAAAGGGAAGGTACCTGTCCAGCGAAGATGCCACAGACCCCTATAATGCAGAGGATGTTGAAAACAGCAGAGCCAACGATGGTGCCAACGCCAACGTCACCCTTCGTGATAAAGACACCTGTGAGGAGAGGAGAGAAGAACAGGGTTCAGTGTTCAGTGTGTCTGAACGGAGAGGAGAACAGGGTTCAGTGTGTCTGAACAGAGAGGAGAACAGGGTTCAGTGTGTCTGAAGAGAGAGGAGAACAGTGTTCAGTGTTCAGTGTGTCTGAACGGAGAGGAGAACAGTGTTCAGTGTTCAGTGTGTCTGAGCGGAGAGGAGAACAGGGTTCAGTGTGTCTGAGCGGAGAGGAGAACAGTGTTCAGTGTTCAGTGTGTCTGAACGGAGAGGAGAACAGTGTTCAGTGTTCAGTGTGTCTGAACGGAGAGGAGAACAGGGTTCAGTGTTCAGTGTGTCTGAGCGGAGAGGAGAACAGGGTTCAGTGTGTCTGAAGAGAGAGGAGAACAGTGTTCAGTGTTCAGTGTGTCTGAACGGAGAGGAGAACAGTGTTCAGTGTTCAGTGTGTCTGAACGGAGAGGAGAACAGTGTTCAGTGTTTCTGAACGGAGAGGAGAACAGGGTTCAGTGTGTCTGAGCGGAGAGGAGAACAGGGTTCAGTGTGTCTGAGCGGAGAGGAGAACAGTGTTCAGTGTTCAGTGTGTCTGAACGGAGAGGAGAACAGTGTTCAGTGTTCAGTGTGTCTGAACGGAGAGGAGAACAGGGTTCAGTGTGTCTGAGCGGAGAGGAGAACAGGGTTCAGTGTGTCTGAGCGGAGAGGAGAACAGGGTTCAGTGTTCAGTGTGTCTGAACAGAGAGGAGAAC
Source organism: Chanos chanos (assembly GCF_902362185.1). Classification (NCBI taxonomy): domain Eukaryota; kingdom Metazoa; phylum Chordata; class Actinopteri; order Gonorynchiformes; family Chanidae; genus Chanos; species Chanos chanos. The sequence goes on from NC_044498.1 coordinate 51,725,702, forward strand.
AGGGTTCAGTGTGTCTGAACGGAGAGGAGAACAGTGTTCAGTGTGTCTGAGTGGAGAGGACAACAGTGTGTGTGCTTGAGCGTGTGTGTGAGAGAGCTTGGCTTTGTCAAATGTGAGCAGTACTCAGTTTTCAGAAACACAAGCTCTTGTCTCTTAGTGTAGGAAAATGACTGCTCCAGTGTGTGGTATACTGTGTGAGTTTTGTGTGTAATATGTTGTATACTGTGTGAGTATTGTGTGTAATGTGTGGTATACTGTGTGAGTATTGTGTGTAATGTGTGTAATATGTGGTATACTGTGTGAGTATTGTGTGTAATGTGTGGTATACTGTGTGAGTATTGTGTGTAATGTGTGGTATACGGTGTAAGTATTATGTGTAATATGTGGTATACAGTGTGAGTATTGTGTGTAATATGTGGTATACTGTGTGAGTATTGTGTGTAATGTGTGGTATACTGTGTGAGTATTGTGTGTAATGTGTGGTATACTGTGTGAGTATTGTGTGTAATATGTGGTATACTGTGTGAGTATTGTGTGTAATGTGTGGTATACTGTGTGAGTATTGTGTGTAATGTGTGGTATACTGTGTGAGTATTGTGTGTAATATGTGGTATACTGTGTGAGCATTGTGTGTAATGTGTGGTATACTGTGTGAGTATTGTGTGTAATGTGTGGTATACTGTGTGAGTATTGTGTGTAATGTGTGGTATACTGTTTGAGTATTGTGTGTAATGTGTGGTATACTGTGTGAGTATTGTGTGTAATGTGTTGCATACTGTGTGAGTATTGTGTGTAATGTGTGGTATACTGTGTGAGTATTGTGTGTAATGTGTGGTATACTGTTTGAGTATTGTGTGTAATGTGTGGTATACTGTGTGAGTATTGTGTGTAATGTGTGGTACACTGTGTGAGTATTGTGTGTAATGTGTGGTATACTGTGTGAGTATTGTGTGTAATGTGTGGTATACGGTGTGAGTATTGTGTGTAATATGTGGTATACTGTGTGAGTATTGTGTGTAAGGTGTGGTATACTGTGTGAGTATTGTGTGTAATGTGTGGTATACTGTTTGAGTATTGTGTGTAATATGTGGTATACTGTGTGAGTATTGTGTGTAATGTGTGTAATATGTGGTATACTGTGTGAGTATTGTGTGTAATGTGTGGTATACTGTTTGAGTATTGTGTGTAATGTGTGGTATACTGTGTGAGTATTGTGTGTAATGTGTGGTATACTGTGTGAGTATTGTGTGTAATGTGTGGTATACTGTGTGAGTATTGTGTGTAATGTGTGGTATACGGTGTGAGTATTGTGTGTAATATGTGGTATACTGTGTGAGCATTGTGTGTAATATGTGGTATACTGTGTGAGTATTGTGTGTAATGTGTGGTATACTGTGTGAGTATTGTGTGTAATGTGTGGTATACTGTGTGAGTATTGTGTGTAATATGTGGTATACTGTGTGAGTATTGTGTGTAATATGTGGTATACTGTGTGAGTATTGTGTGTAACGTGTGTAATGTGTGGTACACTGTGTGAGTATTGTGCGTAATATGTGTGTAATATGTGGTATACTGTGTGAGTATTGTGTGTAACGTGTGTAATATGTGGTATACTGTGTGAGTATTGTGTGTAATAACTGTAGGAGTATTGTTTGGTGGGTTGTACCGATGACAGAGGTGAAGAGTTCTGGAGCCGAGCTGCCTGCTGCCATGAAGGTTGCTCCAGCCACATCCTCACTGAGATGTAAGCGCTGAGACGCACACACACACACACACACACACACACACACACACAAACAGAGTCAGTCAGGTAACGCAGCGTTCAGCATGCTGCCTCCGTGTCAGAGAGACACAAGCAGTGCGACAGGCTGTGATGCGTCTGTCTCTCTGGAGAGCACACGTGCTGTCTCACCTCACAGATCTTCTCCAGAGATGGCACAAAGTAGTCATCACACACCAATGCCAGCGCGTAGAACATGTAAATGGCCTTTAGAGAGAGAGAGAGAGAGAGGGAGAGAAAGAGAGAGGGAGAGAGAGAGAGAGGGAGAGAAAGAGAGAGAGAGAGAGATGTATTAGAAACGTCTATACACCAGGCTAAGAAACAAGAACTGACATTGCTGATCTGACCTGTCTTTTTACAGTTTTTTTAAGATGTTAGTTGTAATTCAGGAGGGCTTTGTGAGTGACTTATAGAAATGCTTAGGCGATTCTCAGGTCGCAGAGTGTTACCTCTGTCAATGAGTGGTTTGTGAAACTCACTGGCCTGTAACATTTAACCCCAACCCCAGGACTGCCTGACACACGCATCTGTATTCATACCTTCAATATGAGACTTATCGGGTGGTGCCTATGGTAAACAGGACAAAGGTTCATTAAATGTATAAAACTAAACACTGGTTGTGATGTAATGTTCTCTTGGAAAGAAGTTAAACTCACATGATGAATATCGTTTCTAAGGTGCTGTCCTAGTAATTGTAATTTCACTTGCGCAAAGCACAAATAGTTGTTGTGTGTAGTCCAACAAATACCTTTCTTTTTTTTCTATTTTTTCAAAAATATTCCATCACATTACCACAGTCCAAAAGATCACGGTTCATCATAATGATATGGAATTATATGGAAATATGACATTAGAACAAACCAAGCTCTGAGGGTGACTACAAGGCCAGTTCTCACACATCTCCTGTTTTGTGTGTGTGTGTGTGTGTGTGTGTGTGTGAGAAGACGGGGGCACTTGAGTGGAACTCTTGAGATGTAACTGAACTCACTTCCTCTGACCTGCCAGCTGCTCAATTTCCGATGCAACAGAACCACATTTGGGCCAAGTGGACTGTTTCTGAGAACGCTTCCTAATGACGTGCGTTAACCAGAAAAGAGTGTGTGTGTGTCTGTGTGTGTGTGTGTGTGTATGTGTGTGTGTGTATGAAGGATCAGCATCTGTTCTCCCTCACACATTGTGGTCAGTAGGGTGTGAATCTCTCTGTTAATGCCCTGAACCACATGATAACCTTTCAGAGTGTGCAGAAATGTGTCAGAGCACTGGAACATGGTAACACCCAATGGAAATATTCACCCGTAAACACACACACACACAAACACACACACACACACACACACACACACACACGGTCTCACCTTAACAGCTGAAGAGCACACAGCCTGTCAACCATATTACATCTCATTTATAATTCTGTAAAGTGTCTAATGATATAAGCCTGGCCAATACCTCTGTGTGTGTGTGTGTGTGTGTGCACGCACAGTGGAATCCAGGCTGAATTAGACACACTGATTGGCAAAGTCTTGGCGGGAAGCAGTTGTCAGATAAATCCCTCACACACACACACACACACACACACACACACACACACAAAATGACATGGTTATGTAAGCAGCGCTCTGGGCTGCAGTGCCGGATGGTCCAGCGGAAAAATGGAGAGTGTAAAGTCACTGAGGAGGTGCTGGAGAAAACGCCTCAGAAAGGTTCAGCTCTGCACTGTTTACTGTGTGAGACAAACAACACTCTCTACAACACGCTCAAATCAACACACACTGCAAAGCCGCCCTCTACAACACACTCAGATCAACACACACTGCAAAGCCGCCCTCTACAACACGCTCAAATCAACACACACTGCAAAGCCGCCCTCTACAGCACACTCAAATCAACACACACTGCAAAGCCGCCCTCTACAACACGCTCAAATCAACACACACTGCAAAGCCGCCCTCTACAACACGCTCAAATCAACACACACTGCAAAGCCGCCCTCTACAACACACTCAAATCAACACACACTGCAAAGCCGCCCTCTACAACACACTCAAATCAACACACACTGCAAAGCCGCCCTCTACAACACGCTCAAATCAACACACACTGCAAAGCCGCCCTCTACAACACACTCAAATCAACACACACTGCAAAGCCGCTCTCTACAACACGCTCAAATCAACACACACTGCAAAGCCGCCCTCTACAACACACTCAGATCAACACACATAGGCCAAAGGAATGTCCCTGGAATCCGAAAAGCTAAAGAGAAACCGGACCTGCGATGAAAAGGTCTGTATGCAAATTACTTCCAAATCAAAACATCAGAAATGCATACTTTACTTTGTGCTTAAACGGGTGGCACCCTCTTAAAAAAACTCTTTCATAACAAAATCAAAATGATCATGAGAAGCACTCAGACACCAACTTCTCTTGTAAAGCTGGTGATAAGCCGTCGAACCACAGGAATTAGTCACGACAATAACTCATCTCTCATCTCATCACTAACCATCTCTGTCTCTCTCTCTCTCTGTCTCTCTGTCTGTCTCCCTCTCTCTCTCTCTCTGTCTGTCTCCCCCTCTCTCTCTCTGTCTGTCTCTCTCTGTCTGTCTCCCTCTCTCTCTCTCTCTGTCTCTCTCTCTCTGTCTGTCTCTCTCTCTCTCTCTCTGTCTGTCTCCCTCTCTCCCTCTCTCTCTCTCTGTCTGTCTCCCTCTCTCTCTCTCTCCCTCTCTGTCTTGCTCTCTTTCTCTGTCTGTCTCCCTCGTCCTCTCTTTCTCAGCTTTGATGTGAGATTACACACCGTAGCACTGTCCGTTCTGAAGAATGTGGTAGGCTGTTCAATGACTGACAGATTTCAGTCTGATGACGGAAACATTACTCTAAATAGGTTAAGAGTTGTGTTGGACGTGTTGCGGTAGATTTCTCCAGCCCATGCAAACATCAGAGAGCGTATTGATGCATATCACAATACAGATCATGGAGAAATCAATACAGGAGAGCCCCGCTTTCTGTTCTCCATGGAGATCGCTGCTGAGAGAACACTAGATCATAATCTACGAGGACTAATGACCGTGAGGAGGGAGTTTCTGCGCAATGTTCTCCTTATGGAGCTGTTTTATGTATATGTTCAGGGAGCGGTGTTGACAGGACTGCAGTGCTCAGACAGCAGGCCTGTGTTAGGCCTTAACTCAACACAGCAAAGGAACAGACTTTACACCAGCAGCTAAGACTCTGACTGAACTACCTCAGAGTGGTTTGTTTCTCAATGCGCACACACTTAAATGTGTAAGTGTGTCTGTGTGTGTGTGTGTGTGTGTGTGTGTATGTGTTGAAAAAAAAAGAAAATAGGTTAAGCTATCCAAAACAACAGTGTGAAAACCACACCAAATTTCCAGTGGTACTCTAAGGCCCCCGCTCTCTCAAACCTCAGAAGAATCTTCCTTTTTTAAACCACACATCAGAAAAACAGCCTCTCTCAGGTTTGAGGGCTGCGGCAGAGGCATGTGTGAGAGCGACTGGGAGTGAATGTAAAGGAAAACAGAACCGTGTGAGTCTGCCTGCAT
>NC_044498.1:51741035-51743535 GCF_902362185.1 Chanos chanos
CCTCTAAGAAAGCCACAGTTACTGTCATCAAGCACACTGTACAACATTCTCCGGCTCCTCTAGAAAAGCCAGAGTTACTGTCATCAAGCACACTGTACAACATTCTCCTGCTCCTCTAGAAAAGCCAGAGTTACTGTCATCAAACACAGTGTACAACATTCTCCGGCTCCTCTAGAAAAGTCAGTGTCACTGTCATTGAGACAAACGACTCTGACTCTAGACAAACTCTGACTCTAGACAGAGTCACTGACATGGCTCACCACACAGCTGCATGGATACATATGTGTTTCTCGAAAATCAAAAACAACATGTTGGATGACGGTAGCTGCGTAAACGGTATTTGACATTGACGTGCATCCTTGCAATTAACCGAATGATAATCTGTGGAGGTAATATTTGTAGACAGATAACAATTGCTCTGCCTTCTGGCAGGATCACAAGGGTCGAAGTAAAGGAAATTAAATGAAGGTTTTAAAATAATTGAATTAGAGCAGAAACGGACATGAGCAGGTAGCATAAATCAAAACCTGCCATGATTCCGAGACGGTAATCATTTCCCGTGACCTACGCTGTTCTCCTCAGAGAGCGAGAGAGAGAGCGAGAGAGAGAGAGAGAGAGAACATTTCCAATCACAGCTTCACCTTTTCGGTATGTCTGCGTGACGTGACACAGAGAATCAAGGTGATTTTGACTTACCTGTCAGCATATGACAGGTAGGGTTCAGTCTTGTTTGGGTTAAGAGCTAACTCTGGAACCGTAGGACACTGTGTCCTTACAGCCCACGGTAGGACAGGACTAGCGTACAGGGTATCGCTAACAGATGTGGGCTGTGGATTTGCGAATTCTCCTGATGAGGGCTAGGGTGGGTGTAATGCCCCTTCTCCATTAGAACAGTTTAAAATATCCACGGCTCTCTAATAAATCAGGAGTTTATGTTTGTGTGTGTGTGATTAATAGACCATTACAGGCGTGTTATTAAAAACACACTCAGACTGTCAATCACAGGCCCCAAGAGACATCTGACTGAGAGAAAACTGAAACAAACAAGTGGAAAGACTTCCCTCCTTCCTTCCTTACCTCCCTCCTCTCTCTCTCTCTCTCTCTCTCTCTCTCTCTCTCTCTCTCCGTTTCCCTGTTCTGCAGTGGGAAGAGGTTGCTAGCTGGGCTTGGCTGACCAGAGAGTTGATTCCAAACATGTGTGATGTGGTAAGGCGGTCATGGTACGGTGGCTCAGAGGGGACACAGGGGATTTGCTTAACAACCAAACTCACACAGCCGTAATGATGAGCTTCCCCACAATCTGTCTCTTCAAACACTGCAGCCAATTAGGCCTGGATTCAATGAGCACTATTCACAAAGCTTTGCCTCTGCTCCACACACATCACAGCGTGTTTGTTTCTGATGAGAGCGCTGGCAGGATTCATCCTTTCCCCCTCCTGTCACACATACAGTCTGCACAGAAGGGCTTGGAGAAGAGTCCAGAGAAACTCAAACGTTTGCGTTTGGAATGAAGGCTTTGAGAGAGAGAGAGGGAGAGAGAGAGAGAGAGAGAGAGGGAGAGAGAGGGGGGGGGGTTATTATATGTGCTTATATGAGGAGGATAGAAGAAAACCCACTAGAGGTGGCGTGGCTTTAGAGGATAAATCTTAAGAAAGAAGGATTATGTTCTGTTCAGAGGACACACACACACACACACACACGCACACACAGAAACCTGAGATACAATACACAGGTGTTGATTCACAAACAGAATTATTCATGCTCACACAATACACACGTGCACACACACAGGCACACACATACATACGTGTGTAAGCAAAGACACACACACACACACCCACACACAGTGCCTTCCCTAAATCCCAAACTTTTAAATCTGTGCTGGATCAGGCTGGATTGACCTGGACCGCCACAGTTACTGTCACCGGGGAGACTCAGAGAAACAACAGAGGTGCCAGTCCACACCCATTGCATAACGCTGCAAAAACGTTACATAATTCACTCTTTCAAGAGTGGTTCATCCTGATCCCATACATTATTAAGCAACGGAGAAGATATGGCTTTTTAAGAACAATGTAAATGCATGTCCAGACTGACTGCACTGTACACACATAAGAGTTGCTTTTGTCCTCCCGTGAACACACATGTCACGCTCCCTGGAGAACGGGGTGAAGCGCTCTGTCCACAGAGAGCGCGGTGTCAGCCGCTTCAGTGCAGCAGTGTCCTGTGTGACTGGAAAGATACATCCTCGCGGCAGAATCTGGCATGATTATTCCCTCAGACCGACCACCGTGTCGGTTCAGACAGGGCAGCCTAATAATACGATTAAAAAGCTTGGCTAGACCTGACCGTTTTATCTTATTTCTTCAGCGCTCGAAATTCACAGTGAGTCAAGGCATAGACAAAACACAAGCACTGTTCTGTTTTATCTAAACTGTTCGCGTGTTTTAAAGTTCATATTTATGGAATAAAATGGTCACTCATATGATTTTCCTTGGAG
>NC_044498.1:51748535-51763535 GCF_902362185.1 Chanos chanos
AGGGGGGACCTTTAGTGCTAGATTGCATTTCCTACGACTCCCCATGGCTCATATACATGTACACACAGTCCTATAAATACAGAGGGAAACCTCCAGCACGTTTCTCCCTCCAGCACTAACTGGGAATGTCGACGACAACAACAACAACAACAACAACAACAACAACGATGATGATGATGATATAACGAAGCCACGGAGCCAGACCTTGTCAATCACATGCCCAGGGACACGTGCTTCATCTCCCAAGGCCAAGTGAAAACATCTCCCCTACATGGTCTCCGAAGCCTGGTACTAGCACAGAGGAAGCAAATATTAGCATTAAAACAATTCTGAACCTGAAGATTATATCTGGGCGTCCACCCTCTGATATTTATGTAACATACTGTGCACATCTTCAGGTCTTCGGCCTGACCACAGAAGACCGATAAGGAGAGAGTGAAGTTGTTCTGACTGAGGCTCCAGTGAAAGGCTTATGGGGAAGAGGCTCTGGCCTCTGTATGGGTGAATCCTCATGGCTCACACATCTGTCCAGGCTCAGCTCATTCATATTTCAGCAGGCAGAGGGAGAGAAGGTGCAGATGTAAAGCAACACGCTCCACAAGCCACAGAGACTATCCATCTCAAATCTCTACTGTTTAAATATAGCACTCATCACCATTAGTGTCCTTCTCTCTCTATCCCTCTCCTCTCTCTCTCTCTCCTCTTCTCCCTTGGCTTCTGTCAGGCTGCTCTCAATGCAAAGTGATCCCGAATCTCACAGGCCATTAAAAAAAAAAAAACCCACAAGAAGGATTTCTCCTCAATCAAACATGATATTTACACTGCAAGCATCGAACTCCATATGAAATATTCATCTCATGTCTTTCATTTTTTGTTTCCTAAACAAGGGCCGTAGCAGAAATACGGACGAGGCTGATGATGTTGTTTTGGGTGAGGAAGCTGCCCCTCTGACCCCCCCGACGCCCCCTCCCAGGAGCATGCCTGTGAGCGGTCTCATTTGGGCTGTAATGAGGAAAGCATGTAAAGAGAACTTCTCGTGCAGACAAGTTCATATCTTTATATTCAGCTTGTCCTTCATTATTTCCATTTATCAAAATGAGGCTCTGGTGCTTCAGAGACACCTAGACCCATTAAGTACCATTGGTTATTAAGTACCATTGGTCATTAAGTATCATCGGTTATTAAGTATCACTGGTTATTAAGTATCATTGGTTATTATCACTGGTCATTAAGTGTCATTGGTCATTAAGTATCACTGGTCATTAAGTATCACTGGTTATTAAGTATCACTGGTCATTAAGTATCATTGGTTATTAAGTATCATTGGTTATTAAGTATCACTGGTCATTATCACTGGTCATTAAGTGTCATTGGTCATTAAGTATCACTGGTCATTAAGTATCACTGGTTATTAAGTATCACTGGTCATTAAGTATCATTGGTTATTAAGTATCATTGGTTATTAAGTATCACTGGTCATTAAGTATTACTGGTCATTAAGTTTCACTGGTTATTGAGTATCATTGGTTATTAAGTATCACTGGTCATTAAGTATCGCTGGTTATTAAGTATCACAGGTCATTAAGTATCACTGGTCATTAAGTATCGCTGGTTGTTAAGTATCATGGGTCATTATATATCACTGGTCATTAAGTATCATTGGTCATGAAGTATCACTGGTTAATAAGTATCACTGGTTACGTAGTATCATTGGTTATGAAGTATCATTGGTTAGTAAGTATCACTGGTTATTAAGTATCATTGGGTATGTAGTATCATTGGTTATGTAGTCTCATTGGTTACGTAGTATCACTGGTTATTAAGTATCATTGGTTATGTAGTATCATTGGTCATTTAGTATCATTGGTTATGTAGTCTCATTGGTTATGTAGTCTCATTGGTTATGTAGTATCATTGGTTATGTAGTATCATTGGTTATGTAGTATCATTGGTTATTAAGTATCACTGGTTATGTAGTATCATTGGTTATGTAGTATCATTGGTTATTAAGTATCATTGGTTATGTAGTATCATTGGTCATTTAGTATCATTGGTTATGTAGTCTCATTGGTTATGTAGTATCACTGGTTATGTAGTATCATCGGTTATTAAGTATCACTGGTTATGTAGTATCATTGGGTATTAAGAGCTGTGGGGTTTGTTTGGGAGGATGGAGGGAGCAGAAAACACTGTGCATGTGCTGAAGGCTTTTTTTAAATGGAAATTAGAGACTCATGGGAAAACTATGACTATGCAAGGGCAGGAAAAACATGCGTAAGGAGGACACACACACACACACACACACAGAGTGTAGAGGCTGAGTGACAGAAGTGTGTATGAGTGTAGAGGCAGTCAAAGACAGTCCTCAGAGGGCTCCCTGCATTATTCACAGAGCATTAATAATTAAAGAGCACGCTCATTTCCAATCATGTATCAACAGTAAAACTTGGAGCTACAACTCAATCTGAGAGCAGCACACACACACACACACACACACACAGAAAGAGAGAGAGGGAGAAAGAGAGAGAGATTATGACACTAAGAGCCTCATGCAACAACCTCTCTCTCTCTCTCTCTCTCTATCTCTCTCTCTCTGTCTCTCTCTCTGTGACTCTGCAGAGAGACAGAGAGAGAGAGAATAACACAGAGTCAATAGTAGGGCTTGTTTAAAAAACTGCAGGGCTGTAGGGGGTGTGTGTCTGGCTCTTGCCTCTTCAGAGACAAACAAAAATTTCATCTGCCTTTGCACTGATGTACTGTAATAGGCTGCCCAGTTTGAACAGACGAAAAAAACAAACAGTATTCTCATTTTCCCAACAGAACAAGCTCCCGTGCAGTCTATGATTAATATCTTTATTCATATTCAGTGAAATTACCTTATGCTAATGGAAACCCCCAGAGACAGGAGGTAAATAAATGAATAAATAAAGCAAGCAAGCGGAGGGGGAAAAAAAAAAAGAGGAAAATTCAAATGTAAATCTATATGGTAAGTTTTCGCAGAATTATGGTTTTATGTATGATCCTCATGACAACGGATGACGTTTTTAAAACTAGAGGGATCCGAAGAGAAAACCCCATATATCCTGTCTAGGGGTTGACAAATCCCCATAAATCTGCAGAGGGGATCACATTTCCAGACCCAGTCCATTCAGCTCCACCTGTTACATTAGCACAGTGCTCTATTAGACAGATGGATTATCAAATAAACGAACAGATGGATCAACACCACAAATCATTCTACACTAAGAACTAAAGTGATCTTTTTTTTCCCTTCCATATGCGATTAGAACACGCACGTTTTCCAAGGCCCGTGTGATGTCATCGGTCGCCCTGAGCCCTCGCGCTCGAGAGCATTACATAATCACAAAGCTACATCATGACATCATTCTGTGAGCCAGGCTAAAGACAGCGAGAAAACGAAAGAAAAAAAGAAGACGCGGAAACACGATTGGACACGTGTATCATTGTAGCGCTCGAGCGTAAAAACCCAATGGGCCTGCTAAAAATACACATGTACACACACACAAACACACACACACAAGGCAAGGCAGATGAGTGAAAAATGTACAGACTGGCATCTCTATCCTCAGCCTTTTGTTGATTTTAAGACACCGTTGCTATGGGAGCAGGATTGCTTAAGTTTACTTCACGAAAACGTCTTTGCTGTTTTCTCTTACGTTAGTGAAGAGGTGTCAGAGGGGCGTAAAAAAAGGCGGCAGCATAGCAGAACCTTGCTGTGGAATGCACACGGAGGCAACGAACGTGTAAAAAAAAAAAAAAAAACGACTGTGAAATTCACGACCGCATCCTAGCGCGGAAGTGGCGCGGGAGCTACGGGTCAACGCAGGTCGCTGTGCTAATAAGAAGTGACCAGGCTATTTCTGCTGACTTACCTTACCAGACAACACCAGGGAAGATCACACGCGAGTTCACACGTTTATGCAGGGGCAAATGCACGCGATCGTACAATACAAAATTATCCTCGTAAACATCCATATATTCACACTCTCACTCGTTCTCTGTCATTAAAAAGAAAGAACTATATTGTCGAGTCTCAAACCAAGTCTTATCACTGTACATTGTCTGGATAAACAGTAATATGACTGAACACTGATGCGTTCCTCCAAACGCTAAATGAGCTCTGGTCTGTACAGACGGCTCATACAGATAGAAAGGGCTTCTATAACTAAGAGCAGAGACGGAGAGATGGGAGTGTTTGTGCACTTTAGCACAGACTGGAGAAATTCAACAGGCGTTATAGGAAACGTATGGGGCCGGGTAGGCCAGCTCCTTACCTCCTGCGACAGTGATAAAACTGTTCCACTGACAGCAGCATCAAGCAGAGCCGGGTATGTTCAGAGAACTCTCCGCTCCTCTATAGATCTGCTTTGCTCTTGCACACACATTCTGCACTGTCTCTCAGTGCACTGGGTAATTACACTCCCAGGGGTGGATTCCTCACACAATGCACAGCAAGTCCTCACAAAACACTTCACACACACGCACGCACGCACACACACAGCTCCTGCACCTGGACTGGGCTGCTTTTAATTGGCCTGATCTTCGGTCCTCTCTCTGGAGGTAAAAGTTTACTGGACTTATGGATTATGAGGTTCGCTCTTAAAGTGTTAATGTCTAATTTAAGAGGGTGGGGTGGGGGGGGGGGGGGGCGGGGGGGGTGGAGGAAGGGGAGGGGTCAGGAAAGGTTTTGGTTTTAAAGAGAGCGAAAAAGAGGGGAGGAAAAAAAGGAGTTCCCGCGAGGGCGAAAGAACTAGCTACACAGAGAAGTTCAGGAAATTCAGGAGGTGTGGTGTCTCAAGGCGCCTCTGCAGGTGACCTCGGGGTGAATTCAATTTTATCCGAGTAAGCGCCTCCCCTGGGAGAGCGTCCTTCAGAATCCTCAACCTCCCAAGGAGAGTGTGTTCAAATATGTCCGCAGTCAATTAAAATTGATTTTCCTTATTGCAGGAAAGCTGCGTTAATGAGATGCAGCGGAGTACAAAGGTGTCTGCGTTAGCTTTGATTTATCGCTCCAGTTTAACGGCAAATCATTCTGGGAAGTACCAATTAACTGTTCCGGTCGTGATGCAAGTGTTTGCGGACGCACCACGTGGTGGGAGTTGCGAGGCTCGCGGTGAAACTGGGACGAGTGGGTGGGTGTTGGCAGTCATTACTGGGAGTCCCCTGAAAGGGGACTGGGAGTGGATGATAATGGGAGAGAGGTGCTGATTGAATCCAGAGGAGAGAGCGTGTAGCTTCTGTGGGCTCAGGTGACCCACAGATTCCTGCATCACCTTTTTTCCTGCTGACTTCCAACAGCTACGGTATCAGGCAAAGGTCAGGTCTGCTTCAGATTAATGACTGATATCAGTATTCCTGATTTGTGATGACAGAGCCCCAGATTACAAGATGAAAAAATGACCAGTTATTCAGTGCTCAGTGAAATATGGTTACTGTCAAAAATCATTTAATGCTTTATGATATTTCAAATAAAATGCATGTGTACGTATGAGAGGGATGGTGTGTGTGTGTGTGCGTGTGTGTGTGTGTGTGTGTGTGTGAGAGAGAGGGAGAGAGAGAGAGAGAGATGAGTATTCTATTCGAAGAACCTGCATGACTCTTGCTGTCAGGGGCCACGGTGTTTCCTTGTCAGAACACAGCGTTTTGCTTTCAGACTCTCTCTTCCCCAACAGGCAGCAGGTCACAGCATGGCCATATCTCTGTGTCTTCATCTTCATCACACATCATCTCACTATAAGGGCAGCATCGCCATGGAGATGCCATAAACTCCTTGTTTACACCTTGTACGGTATTATGGTTACGGTAAACTCAGTTTCACATACACTCTAATATATACCAGACTGGTGCATACACACAGCATAGATCCAATCCGAAAGACTGCTTGACCTGTCAATCACAGTACTCTACCAATAACAACATACTATTTAGTTATGAGGTACCACCTTAGTGCAATCAGAAACAACATAGTCACTAAATAAACTGCCCAACACATGAAATGGATGCTCATCATTCATAGGCTTAATATAACTGTAATTCATATATAAAGTCATGTTACTCGTGCTAGTATGAAAACTGCCCCTTAATCTGCGACAGATTTGGTTCAGGGAGCAGAACTCTTCAAGGTATAGTAATGGAATGAAAACCGATTCCCTATTGCCCTGTGAGGGAAAAAAAACTCCAGGGAGGTGGAGACGGAGAGGGTAACAGAGGAAGAGAGAGAGAGAGAGAGAGAGAGAGAGAGAGAGAGAGAAGGAGAGAGAGAGAGAGAGAGAGGGAGAGAGAAAGATGCTAATGCGGTCAGACACATCGCGTGTAGTGAGCTTCATCGTCACTATGCTGAGTAATGTGACATTTAGCCCTGTCTCATCCCCCTCTGCTGTGTTCTGCTCCCCATCTCTCCAGCCTACAACACACACAACCTTACTACGACTGCATACACACACATCACTACACACACACACACCTCTACACACAACACACACAACCTTACTACTACTGCATACACACACATCACTACACACACACCTCAACACACAACACACACAACCTTACTACTACTGCATACACACACATCACTACACACACACACAACACACAACACACACAACCTTACTACTACTGCATACACACACATCACTACACACACACACAACACACACAACCTTACTACTACTGCATACACACACATCACTACACACACACCTCAACACACAACACACACAACCTTACTACTACTGCATACACACACATCACTACACACACACACAACACACACAACCTTACTACTACTGCATACACACACATCACTACACACACACCTCAACACACAACACACACAACCTTACTACTACTGCATACACACACATCACTACACACACACAACCTTACTACTACTGCATACACACACATCACTACACACACACACAACACACACAACCTTACTACTACTGCATACACACACATCACTACACACACACACACCTCAACACACAACACACACAACCTTACTACTACTGCATACACACACATCACTACACACACACACACCTCTACACACAACACACACAACCTTACTACTACTGCATACACACACATCACTACACACACACCTCAACACACAACACACACAACCTTACTACTACTGTATACACACACATCACTACACACACACACCTCAACACACAACACACACAACCTTACTACTACTGCATACACACACATCACTACACACACACCTCAACACACAACACACACAACCTTACTACTACTGTATACACACACATCACTACACACACACACTTCAACACACAATACACACAACCTTACTACTACTGCATACACACACATCACTACACACACCTCTACACACAATACACACAACATTACTACTACTGCATACACACACACATCACTACACACACACCTCTACGCACAATACACACAACCTTACTACTACTGCATACACACACACCTCAACACACAACACACACAACCTTACTACTACTGCATACACACACATTACTACTACACACACACCCCTACACACAACACACACAACCTTACTACTACTGCATACACACACATCACTACACACACACACCCCTACACCTCTCATCTCCTTCTCTATAGCTGTGACACAAACACACACAACTACAATCTATCTGTGTGTAACAGGGGTCCTTCCATGAACTCTTACTTAAAAAACAAACAATCAAACAGAAAAACAGAACAAACAAACAAACAAACAAACAAAACCATGCGAGGACCAGTAAGCACAGTAAAACTGTAATAAGGAAACACCAGTATGACACTGGTTGCTTTTGCGTCTTTTCTCAGTCTCCTTTTATTAACGCAGTAAAACAGCTGAACCGCGTGCTCTCTGTTCGGTACCGCGGTTCTGCATGTCGCAGAAGATCCAAAAGGTGAAGTGCTCCTGAACCGTTCCTCTACGTGTTCATGAGAGCAGAATGTTTACACTCATTTTTGATGTCCTGCCAATCAAACATCAACAAAAGCGTTGGCTCAGATCAAAGTGTATGAGGAGAGCTGGAGGAAGCAGATGCCTGCAGTGCAGGGAGCCAAGAGAGCTTTTCAGCCTAGAGTTGCCAAAGTACAGCAAACCTGTCCAAATTAAACAAGTCACCCAAATCAGGTCCGGCCCAGCCAACATTCCAAACCTACAGCTGGAATTCTAATGGTATCAGTGTAAAGAAAAAAAATCAGCGTTGGATGAATAAAAAGAAAAAAAAAACCCAACATGAAAATGGGTAAATTATAAAACACGTATGCACTAAATGGAAGCACTCTACAAAATACTATGCTCTATGTAAATAAATAACAAAATAAATATATAAACTACAAATCAATTAAAATATGTGCTCCCTAGTTACAGACAACCACAAAAAGCTCATTAATGGATTTATCAAAAATAATTTCCCTACACCTGCCATCACTTCTGCAGCAGCCACGAGACACACATCAGTCAGAATCATACCCACACGACACTGCCTCACAATGCCTCAACGGAAAAATGTATGTGTGTGAGTGTGTGTGAGAGTGTGTGTGTGTGAGTGTGAGTGTGTGTGTGTATGTGTGTGCGAGTGTGAGTGTGTGAGTGTGTGAGTGTGCGCGTGTGTGAATGTGAGTGTGTGTGTATGTGTGTGCGCATGTTTGCGTGTGTGAGTGTGAATGTGTGTGTGTGTGCGTGTGTGAGTGTGAGTGTGTGTGTCTGGCACAAAAGCACTGGTAGGGCACAAGGTCAAACCACAAAATAATGTTCTGGTTTATACACAAACACACACACACACACATACACACACACACACACACACACACATACACTCACACAGAGATGAACAGTGTGACCTTTTTTAGCTTCTCTAGTGTTAGATCACCCTGGGCCTGTACAGTGCAAATGCCATGTACATCGTACACACCGTCTGCATGGTACACACTGTCTGCATGGTACACACTGTCTGCATGGTACACACCGTCTGCTGGGAACACACTGTCTGCGTGATACACAGTGTCTGCGTGGTACACAGTGTCTGCGTGGTACACAGTGTCCGCGTGGTACACACTGTCTGCAGGCTTCTGCCCCACTCCACTCATTCACATACATCTGTCCCATGAAATAATGTCAGAGCTGAAGGACAAACTTGTTTCTGAAAGTGACAATATAGAGGATGTTAGAGAACAGGAGGACGGTGTGTGTGTGTGTGTGTGTGTGTGCGTGTGTGTGTGTGTGTGTGTGTGTGTGTGTGTGTGTGTGTGTGCGCACGCGCAGGAGTAACACCGAGGAAAGGGAAGACAGAAAGCACACACAACCTGATGTGCTCACCTCCATTCATCTGCACAAACAAACAAACACATACACTCACACACACACACACATACACACACACACACACACACACACACACACACACACACACACACCCCTCTAGACGGTGGCGTGACAGAACTCAGACAGCTAGAGTGCCTTTGGCTCTGCATCACATCTTATGTCACAGCAAATAACAATAACACCCAAAATCCAAACAAACAAATAAACAAAAATACAATACAAGAAGACCGGACAAACCCTGGTCAAGCTCTCTCTCTCTCTCTTTCTCACACGCACACACACACACACACACACACACACACACACACACACACACGCTGTGCTTGGTGTTGTGTGAGATGTTGTGGTGTTGTGTGAGGTGTTGTGGTGTTGTGTGAAATGCTGTGTTGTGTGAGGTGTTGTGGTGTTGTGTGAGATGTTGTGTGGGATGTTGTGGTGTTGTGTGAGGTGTTGTGGTGTTGTGTGAGGTGTTGTGGTGTTGTGTGGTATGCTGTGGTGTTGTGTGAGATGTTGTGGTGTTGTGTGAGATGCTGTGTTGTGTGAGGTGTTGTGGTGTTGTGTGAGATGTTGTGTGGGATGTTGTGGTGTTGTGTGAGGTGTTGTGGTGTTGTGTGAGATGCTGTGGTGTTGTGTGTGATGTTGTGGTGTTGTGTGAGGTGTTGTGGTGTTGTGTGAGATGCTGTGATGTTGTGGTGTTGTGTGAGATGCTGTGTTGTGTGAGGTGTTGTGGTGTTGTGTGAGATGTTGTGTGGGATGTTGTGGTGTTGTGTGAGGTGTTGTGGTGTTGTGTGAGATGCTGTGGTGTTGTGTGTGATGTTGTGGTGTTGTGTGAGGTGTTGTGGTGTTGTGTGAGATGCTGTGATGTTGTGGTGTTGTGTGAGGTGTTGTGTTGTGGTGTGGTATGTTGTGGTGTTGTGTGAGATGTTGTGGTGTTGTGTGGGATGTTGTGGTGTTGTGTGGTATGTTGTGGTGTTGTGCGAGATGTTGTGGTGTTGTGTGAGGTGTTGTGGTGTTGTGTGGGATGTTGTGGTGTTGTGTGAGATGCTGTGGTGTTGTGTGAGATGTTGTGTGAGATGTGGTGTCTTGTGTGATGCTGTTATGTTCTGTGGGATGCTGTGTTGTTCTGTGGGATGCTATGGTGTTGTGTAGGAGAGCAGTAATGAGTGTGATGATAATGAAAAAAACAGAAAAGTCTTCATTTGCCCTCCGCACAATCCCCTGAAATTTCTCCAACCCTTTCCTTTTTCAAATCCAGTTTGGCAAGGTCTATGGAACCTGTGTTTATGCTGGAGACTGTCTTCATCAGTCTCCTATTTGTGTCTCAACTCCTCTTTGTAACAACCCCCCCCCCCCCCCCCCCCCCAACAAAATCTCTCCTCAGGAGGACAAGAGAAACAGGAAAAATCTGGACTGTCATGGGGGCGAGCCAGAAAAGCAGGAGGCCACTCCGAGCTCCTGCCCGCTCTCGGACGTCTCCTGGGAAAAACGCGTCTAAAGCTAAGGCTTGTCCTCACTGAGGCGGCTCGTAACGTGCTCATTTGTTACGTAAGGACAAAGGGGCGTTCGTGTCTGTGAGACGGATACCCGCCAAGGTCTTTTCAGAGTCAAGCTGAAGACGGGAAGTGGGTATCAGAGTTAAGCTCTGCGTATGAGCTCGCCTCTTTCATCACGGTTTCCCCAATTTCATGGGATTTGTTTTTTTGGCGTAAGACATTTGTTCAAACCGAGGGCACTCTTTGAAGCTCTGTGGGCTTGTGGAGGTCTCCGTGGAGACGGGCTGGTGATGGAAAGAAGGAGTGAGTGCCTGAGCCTGGCATCAGAGGGGTGGGGGTTTAATTTGGTTTTGGTTTGGTTTGAAGTGGACTGGAAAGACACTTTCCTTCCTCTCCTGAGGTGAAGGCCAGGTCAGCGCCCTCTGCCACACAAACCGCTGACTCTAATGAGTCCTGTGTCCTACAGAGACCCCTGACTCTGATGATTCCTGTGTCCTACAGAGATCTCTGACTCTAATGGGTCCTGGGTCCCACAGAAACCCCTGACTCTGACGATTCCTGTGTCCTACAGGGGAGGGTAACTGACGTTAGAACAAATTTGTCCAGTTCAGTAGGTGCTTTCACTGGTCAGTGTTCAGGTATGAAGAGGAGGGGGGAGAGCTGTGTTAAAGCCATCATAGACTGCCACATAGATGACCCACTTTTTCTCTTCAGTACTGTGTGCGTGTGTGTGTGTGTGTGTGTGTGTGTGTGTGTGTGTGTGTGTGTTTGGCATGTGTACCTCTTGTGAGGAGGGGAGTGTGCCACCGTTAAGCCTCTAAAATAACTGTAGAGAAAGAGAGAGAGAGAGAGAGAGAGAGAGAGAGAAAACGGAAATAATCTTCCTTTTGTATTGTAAGTAGTGTTAAATTAGGATTGCATGGTAAACACAATGCCATCCACCATCATGTGACATAGAAACAGCTGAATGAAATGTTCAGTGAGTGAGGGCTGGAGAGACAGAGATACTGAACAATGGACCATTGAGGGAGGGTGGTGGTGGGGGGGTGGGGGGGTTCTCACTCTGAGATGTCAGTGTTTGCTTTGAGTTTGAGGAGATGAATGGTAAATGTGGTAAGGTTACTGCACAGCTAACATTCAACATTCAGACTTTTGTCGTGTGGTCTAGTACATTAGCATGTCCTCTTCTCAAAGAGAGCAGGGGTATGGCTGACATAAGGCAACAAAACAAACAAACAAACAAAAACAGCAGAGTATCTGTGAGATGCCGACAATAGCTTGCTTTATCCACTCATGGCAGTATGTGTGTGTGTGTGTGTGTGTGTGTGTGTGTTTCTAGCTAACTAGAAGATTTCCCAGTTCTTGAGTATGCAGTGACAGGTAGACATCCCCTGACCGCCCCCATGATACATCAGATACACGGATTCTTCCCTCTGTTTGCTCCACTGTTTCTCCCTCTTCCTCCCTCTCTCTCGCTCTCTCTCTCCCTCCCTCTCTCTCGCTCTCTCTCTCTCTCTCTCTCTCTCTCCCTCCCTCTCTCTCGCTCCCTCTCTCTCTCTCTCTCTCTCTCTTACTTCATTTGCCCTGCTCCTGATGTCTCCCTCTACCCTCTCTATTAAACCTGTGACTGAATCATTATTATGTTTTCTTCTCTCTGCCTCCCCCCTCCCCTCCCCCCTCCTCTGTCTCCTGTTCCTCTGCCTCTGTAACTGTGTTTTATTTCCCTCACTCTAACCTCCAGGTGCACACATTCAAACGTGCCCACACATGACATTCACCCACACACCCACCCACCCACGCACATGCACACACACGCACACACACACACAGGGTCTTCCAAGGTAAGAGCTGTTGATTTTGAATCCAGAGGAAACGATTAAAGGCTCTCCCCGCTCTGCTGTGGGAGTCACGCTGTGGGAGTCACACTGTGGGAGTGATGAGGAGTCATTACGTGTCAAGTCAGAGGAGAGGAGGCACGGCATCAGCGGGGCAGCAGCACTAAAAACATGAATGAAACAATGAGAAATACAACAGGAAGAACACACTAATGAAAAAGCCCAGGAGGAGCTTTTTCATGCAGTGGCAGTCCACACAGTCGTCTTTAAACCACGGAGCAAACACACCTTAGAAAGGTCAAGTGTCAGACCATGACTCACGGGTCCAGTGCAGCCAGTGAAAAACCTCAAACCAAAAAGAACATCTCTGCTCAGCCTGCAAGTGGGTTTCAGCTACTGAACAGTCACATCTACAGCATTTGGCTCCAGATGTTAAACTTGTCCACCCCAGTGGTAATAAACTGGTCACTCCCCAGAGTCATGAGGGGGCACCCACTGACCCCTGACCTCGGTCACCAGTCCCCTAAGGGAGAGAGTGACCTCGGCGGGTCAGAAGGCAGAGATGGGAGGGGTGGATGTAGATTTTCAATGATCATTCCCAGTTAATGAGGACCGAGTACCACTCAGAGAGTCATCACCTTTGGGTTCAAAGGGTTGTGGTCCAAATCTGTGTCGGATGGCATTGCATTTGTCCCACATGAGCGTTAACATTGGCACCGTGCGCATGCCACATGAACATACACAAAGTGTATCACTGACTTCATCATTATCATCATCATCATCATCATCATCATTAACCTATGAAAGAGAGTCCTTTACACTGTTTCCCAACAGCAAGAGAGAGAGAGAGAGAGAGAGAGAGAGACAGCACAGTTAGTTGTGCACAAAAGCAAGAGTAATCCCAATTAAAATAATTATAGCATTTCAAGTGGGAAGGCATAATTAAGCAGAAACAAGCTATTAAGCATTTCTTTCTAAATATAACTTATTTGGAAGGAGCATGGGGTTGGAAGTAAGACATTATAAGCTGGAGAGAAGTGAAGGCTGCTCACATAGGTGTTGGTTGGACAGGTGTTGGCTGTTCATAACAACAAAATGGCAGAGAGAGAGAGAGAGAGAGAGAGAGAGAGAGAGGAAACCCTGAGGTTCATGCCAAGGCGCCAGGCTGGGGGTTGAACAGGGTCGTGGGGCATCTGGGCTGCTCACTTTTGAATGCAGCTTTCTCTTTAACAGCGAGATCAAGGAGATGCTTGGCAGGGAACACAGGCTCCTAAAACCCCAGGACCCCACTTGGAAACACTCAGCCAAATACACCCACGGAAAAAAACATCGCCACACTCAGAGCCCAGCCGTGCTAGGCTGAGGACACGGAGCTGCTGAACAGATCGCAGAAATGCAAGAGCAAAGAAGTTCTTTTCTTCTTCTCTTTTTCTTTTTTCTTTTTTTAAATGTTGAGCTCCCTCCACAAAAGGGCAAGAGTAATCCCCTCTGCGGCAGGCACCTCTTCTTTTCACCCCCCCCCCCCTCTTTTTTCCTTCTCTACCATTCTCTGCTTCATGGTAGAGCCAGGGCCTCGTCTAAAAATGTTCAGTCGGATGGACACAAACGAATCAATCCCAGACTTCAAGGAACAAAACGTACTTTCAAAAGTGAACTTTCTTTCTTTCTTTCTTTTTCTATTCATTATTCTGCTATCTAAGCGCCTTTTCCTCTCCTGAGCCCAGAGTAAAGGCATTAGCGACATGAATGAAGACTGAACTGAATATCTGACCAATGGGTAAAGACTGAACTGATTATCTGACCAATGGATGAAGGTTCCGGGTGGAATCTTCTTTTGTCAACTGGAGCGAGATGCTTGACCAGACAAATAAGAACTTCCACATATCTTAGATAAGATATATTCCATACTATACATTATACCATTTTATATTATGTCCAGTTTATTAATGTTCATTTTAACTTTTTAATTCAGTAATATTTTATATAATGGGTTTGGTTTTATTTGTCATATTTTTATGTATGTAGTTTACACTTGAGTGGCCTTGTATTGTCTCTTTGAATGCGCGTGTGTTTTTTTTTTGGTACATGATGTCTTAGGCCAGAGAAAGAATCTCCCCGTCACATTATATCTCCTGGGCTCCTCCTGTTATCTTCAAAAATCCAGAGAACAGTAGAGAACCTTCTGTACTCTCTTATTCTCAACATACTATATGTCCTTGAGTTTGCTTAGCAACCGCATTATCCACTAAATCAGGACCAGCTGAAGAGATAAATGTAAACGGCAGAACTGCATGGAGAGGGGGGG
>NC_044498.1:51768535-51781035 GCF_902362185.1 Chanos chanos
TCTTCTCGTCTCTCTCTCTCCGTAAAAATCATTCTCTGACGTCTTTATTTAGTCATGAGCTACACGAGAGCTTGTCTTTGGATAATGGCATCACGCCTGGAGAGAGAGGCATTTAGGAGCAGGTGGGTTTGTATCGTTAATATCCTGAATATTTATAACACACTTAAAAACATGTAATGATGACTTCATAAAGCTTTATAAAGACTCATTAACAGATTAACTGATTAAATTTGCATAGTCGCTGGAGACTATACTGGATGGTCATATAGGCCTTTTGTCACTTGAGTCAAACTTGTGTGCAAAAGGACAACACACATCCATGTACCATCATGACTCAGTGTCTCAGTGTCATGGGTACGTCAGCACTAACCTTTCTGGGCACAGGTGTGTGTGGAGCTGCTGAGGTGCGTTAATGAGCTTTGTTCTGAGGAGTCTAACATGTAACCTGCATGTGTGTACAAATGAGACAACAGACCATAGGATGTCCCAGATTGCAGGCCAACGAGGGACAGAGGGAGAGGAGCCGCCTTGCGGAAACTCGATCCCGTGTGTTCGATATACACTGCTTGTGCCAGACCCCATACTGTCACCATGGCGATAAATTTAGCCGCGCATCCGTCTACCCTGCCAAGTTTTAATTACGTAGTTTATCTTCATTAGCCATCCGGGCGCAGCGTTGGATCTGGGACAGGACTAGTTAGGGAAAGTTCTGTGACGGACCTGCGGAAATTTCCTTGAAGAAAGAAAAAAAAAAAAAAATGGGAAAGCACTGCAAGCGATCCCCCGCGGGCGCTACGTGCTGGATCAGCGATTTTACTGACGGTCTCTCCTCCAGCCATACCTACGCGCACAGGTAAGTGGCTCAGAAGAAGATTTTTAGACAAAATCAGAGTGGAACAGTTCTATGCAGGCATGGTCAGAATGGACCGTCTTTGACGCTCTGCTAATGAAAACATCTCCTGCTCTGTGATTAAACCAACCGTCAGAATGAAGCGATCAGTAGTGGCTAAAGAGGTTGTGAGTCAGTAATTGGTTGTTTATGGAAGTGACAGTCCATTAATAAGCTCATTAGTGCCTGTGGTCAGTGCGAGTCCAGCTGTGGACGTCTGCTATCAGCAAGAGGAGCTGAAGGAGAACCTCATTTCCGACACTCCCCCCTTCAAAAGACTGAAGGAACAGGCAGGGGGCTTTGAGGCTGGGAGTCACCCAGCGGGAGCAGTGCTTTTCTGGGCCATGCCACAGCTCTGTGAAGCCTCCTCCTCCTCCACCTCCTCCTCCTCCACCTCCTCTCTGGCCTCCCAGTCCAAGATTCCACTGAACTACACACCCGCACTACGTATGAACACAGTTACTGTATGGCCATGAAAAGAATTAGTGTGGGGGGGGGTTACAATGTTTGAATCCAAAAGAAAAAAAAAACACAGAACAAAAACTATTATATCAGATAAGAAAAGATTCATGACTGTAGTCTGAAAAACAAGCTCTCTGCAAGCAGGCCTAATACGTGTATATATGAAAATAGAAAAAAACAAAACAAGTCTATGTGTTACACGACACATGGTCTCTGTGTTACTGTGTGTGGCTAACACCGTAATCAGATTAACTGAACACAAACAATGACGATGACGTCAGATTATTTTCATTGTGGCTCAAACACAGAGCTTCACCCATGAGTTGGTATCGTGGTTTTGCTGACTGTTCCGTTTGAATAACTGAAAGCCTGAAGCAGAGCATCCAAGTTCTTCTGACTTTTCTGAGACAATAATATAAGATTCAAGCTGATGTCACCTGTTCTGTAAAAAAAAAAAAACATCTTCACAATGGAATCTGTGTTTGTTCACAGAGAGAGCAAACGGAAAGGAATATGAGAGGTTTCTATAAAGCAGTTCATAAAAACACCGCTTGAGCAAACAGCTCTGTTCAATATCAGAATACAGAGTTGTACAATGCATAACAAATGATGGTGAAAACAGACTTATGAGAGAAGCCTGCCTCTCAGTTTGTAACATCTCAGCCGTGTGCGTGTGTATACTGAATAGAGATATAAATAACATAATAGACTTTTGTGCCTGAACCGCAGTGTAATAAATAAACTAAATGGAGCTAAATGCATCCAGTTAGTGGCATTTCTCTGGATGTAAAGGAGATGATTTGGAATGAGGCTGTAGTGTGAGTACAGCTGCAGTGCTGAGGTCTTCATCAAACACGCTTCAGAACACGGCTTGTCTCCGGCTCAGGTTATCCTCTGAAACACCACCAGCACACACATCAAAAATGAGTTTGGACCGCTGCTTTATGTAATCAGTTAGAATATTAAACCACAGCTTATATAATATTTAAAGTAGTAGTGAGGATTAAGGCTTTTAAACCCATCTTTCTTCAACTGTTACAAGGGAGAAATGCCCACATGTTTGGCGTAAAAATTATAATCACCTCTGAAACGTAATAAGCTTCCGCCTGCCTCTCACGTTCTCTGCCCTCCCCAACACCCACAAGTCCTCACGACCCAGCAAATAAAAGACTCATCACTTCGCCGTTCCGTTCGCCTCTCTCGGCGAGAATCAGACGCTTTCCCGCCGTGTTAGCTCTGCTAATGCGAGCGCAGGTATCCAGCTAATTACTCAGTCCAGAGGCCAGCGTGTTTTCAGAGCTCGAAGTCGTAGCTCTTTGGAGATTCGCTGACAAGAGAGAAAAACCGAACCCCGCTTCCCTTTTTATCACGAACAGACAGAGGAGTCAGAGCGCTGCACCGAGGCCGGCGTGGATATGGGCCACGTCAAATACCATCCCGATCTATGGATCATACAAGTATTTGAAAAATGTTTGCATCAGCCAAAAATGTGGGCAAATAAGGATTTGTCATTCCCCTGCATTTCAGCAAAGAATTTCAGCTTTGGGTTTGTTTCTGAATATTGATTTATGTTTTAGAGATTTCAAATTCTTATTAGAAACCGGTTATATCTGTGCATGGGTGACAGGCAACGCCTCTGAGGGAGAAGAAGGAGGAAGAGCGTGACCTCATTCAGTCCTTACGTCCATTTTTTAATTCTTTTACTCCACACAGATGGGACGTGAACTACGCAGCAAAATATTTACGCGCAGTCCGCGGCAATAGTGTGGCATTTGTGTTGATACTGTTTGTCAACATTTTGCCCTCTTCGTTGTTTCTCTTGTGAGCGTAACAATCTGTGTCACTGGTCTAGTGGTTCGTGCTTTCATGAGAAACAAACATTGTCACAAGGGCCACAGAAACCACTGAAAGAGGGCAAAGCACGACCGATTTAAATGAACGTCTTTTTTTTTTTCCGCTGATCATGACAACGTTTCAGGGGATCTTTTATGCTGGGAGTGCATCCATTTGTCTACATAACAAACTACATTTTTGCAGTTAAGTTAAAAGTTAAAAGGCCCCTCAATGTTTTTTTGTCAGAAGTTCGCAAAACATCTGCATCTAATCCATCCTCACTGTGGCTGGACTAAGCAACACCACAAGTGCTTTAGAGAGATTTTTTTTTTTCTTTTCTGCGCCGCTCTGAAACCGAAGCCGCAGGTTTGTGTTTGATTTCCTTTGTAAACCTAAGACCTTTACTGCTGTTGGTTTCACAAACTTCACGGCCGTATGCAGTGTGAGGCCATGTTCTCTGCTCCACTCACAAATATACAGCGGAGGACTGGGCCATGGATGCTCCATAAATCATAGCTGTAATGAGGACATTTAGGGTATGCTATATATAGGGAGGGAGAAAGGTATGTAGGACGCCCCCTCTCTCCTCTGAATTAACGGCCCACTCTGCCAGTGAGGGTCGCTGTGGGAGAAGCATGTGGATGGGCCCGGAGATAGAAAACCCCCGTTATTCTCTCTCTCTCTCTCTCTCTCTCTTTCTTTCTTTCTTTCTTTCTGTCTTTCTTTCTCTCTTATTCACCCCGTGGTGTACTCATGGGCCACAGAGCTGGCTCCTCCTGCCTGCAGAGTTCTGGGGATTTCAGAATAGCAGTGGAGCTATAATAATAACGCACTATTAATTAGGCTCCTTCTGTAAGGTGAACTGTGTGATATATAAGTCTAAGTTTAATTACTGAGTGCTTTAACACACACACACACACACACACACACATATGCATGCACGCACCCACCCACGCTTCCACGCACGCAAGGCGCACGCATGCACACACACACACGTAGACACACACACGTAAAAACACACACACACACACACACACAATTACATGATCTTAACGATAACAGTGTATATAAATATTTAGAATTGGTTGTCCAGCTATGCTGAAAACATTGTCCCTCAAAATTCTGAGAAAAATGAAGAGTTAGGCAGGTAAACCAGGGTTGTCCATTCTCCAATCAAACATTTAAGTCACTGCCACTTATCAGACAACACCATCTATTTCAGCAAAACCAGATTCACTCCACTGCCAATGTTCCATTCACACTCATTTAAATGAGTCACATTCAAATGAATTATTATACAATTTGTGTGAATCACACATATTGGGTCTTTACATTAACTGGGCCTTTGCTGAGATGATAACAAGAAATTCTGTACTAACAGGAAGACATGGGAGCATTGGAGAACCAGGCTTCAGTCAGACAGACACAGGCATCCATAACCTGGTCCCATAAATGACCGCACCATAAAAACCCAGCCACGAGAACACTGTTCTTCCTGACAACACAGCCTCGCTGTGATCCGGACCAATCACAGAGCTCATAAACCCGTTACCAGTCACTAAATAACCAAAACACTAAGGATACCAGCACAGGTAATGACACTCATGTTTGCATAGTGACAAAAAAAAAAAATCACGCATCCTCTTGGCTGGAAGGACATTTTCAGACTTAGACAAACCTGAGATTGGGTTTTGAATGAGAGAGTTAGAATGAGAATGAATGATGGAGAAAATTAATGAGAAATTAACAAATTATTCACTGAGGACGATCAATTATTAAAGAGAGATTTGTCCTTAAATGTTTCTTTTAACTCACATGCAATGAGAGAATCTAGCTGAATTCTGAATGCAATGTTACACTATATAATCACACACCTTCACGTTTAAGCCACTGGCTTTGAATAATGTATCAAATCACGTACAGTCATCAGCAGCAGAAAGTGTAGCTGTGTTGTGAAATGTGTGTGTGTGTGTGTGTGTGTGTGTGTGTGTGTGTGTGTGTGTGTGTGTAAATCACTTGGTCGTTTGAACGTGGTGTTCCAGAAGGCGGAGATGCTGAGAGCGAACGCCCGGTGACGAGATGTGTGTGGAGTGCTGAGAGCTGGGGGGAGAAAGCTCTGTGTGTGTGTGTGGATGTATAATGACTGTCTGTAACGGACGCCATTCCATAGACAGCATAACCAACAGCACCATTCACATCAGTGTGGAGGCGGATGATAAAGTGTTAGTGTATTATTTTATAACTGGCTAAGGGAAAATGTAAGTAAATTAAAAAAACAAAACAAAACAACAAGAACAGCTTCACTGATGACAAACAAAACAAAACAAAACAAAAAAACGAGAGGTAACTTATTGACTCAGTCAAACACACTATAAACAAATGATGAACACCTTTTACAAATGTCATCAAAATGCAGATGAACCACCACGCTGACTGCTGGTTGACTGTGTTCTAACCAAACTGAGTCTGTAAGCTGTCTGGTCAGTTTGTAGGCTGTATTGGTCCAAACACAGCACTTCTTTTGCATAACATAGAATTGTCATTAAAGGAGAGATCCATCCATCCAGGCCCAGCGGGCTGTCAGAGTGGTGGCAGAGCAGGGTGTAAAACTAGCTCAAATAATGAGCCGCTCCGCTCCAAACTGAGCAGCACCGGCCCGTAACGATGATGAATGGGCCAGTCAAGAGCAGAGGACAGAGAGAGAGAGAGAGAGAGGGGCAGAGAGAGAGAGAGAGAGAGAATGCAGAGTATTTGCTGTTCATCGGGGAACACACTTGTGGGGGGGGGGGAGAGGTATTCCTCTCACACATGGTTGAGGTGAATCTAGTCTCTAAAGTCTTTCAAATAAAGTACTTCAAAATATCAAGCCTCTCTATTACAGGTTTCATACTCTACTCTGTTCCTCTCTATTATGGGTTGCACTACACTGGAGAAAGGCATTTGGGATTTTCATGGCTTGTGACGTGTGGAAATGGTTTGGTCACCACAGAAAAGGGAGAGCTGGAGACTTACTGGTCTTACTCACTTGCCACCTGACTAACCTGTCATGTTTCACAAGGTTATCTCTCTCCAACCAACCAAACAACCTACACCCGAGGCTAAAAAGTTATGCATAATAATTCCAAAAATAATAATACTCAAAAGTGTCCCTCCACTGTTGTGTAGAGTGCGGCTCAGTGAGGTTAGGAAGTACCTGGACACAGCTGGACTCAAAGGCAGTATTACTTGACGTCAAAAGCGAGGGGTGGGGGGGCACTGTGAGAGAGGGAGTGAAGCTACAGAGACAGAATTAATGGCATGGGCAGAAAACGTAAAGTGCAGGGAGCTAGATGAAGGATAAAACAAACAGAGACCGATAAAGAGAGCAGGGGGAGAGAGAGAGAGAGAGAGGGAGAGAGACAGAGAGGTCCAAAAGAAACAAACGAAAACAAATTAAAAACAGTGCAGATGGTCTTTGTGCTATGGCTATCCCTTTTGCATTGCTGAAAGAGAACACAAGGATCCAGCAGATGTGAGTAACCTGGCTGTGAGGCTAGCCTCTGTGGCTAACCTGCTGGCCCGCTCCGTTAACGCTAACTGGTCTAAATGCATTAGTGAGAAAGGAACTGTCTCCGTGAGAGACGACCAGCAACTGACATAAGCGTCGTCTTCAATCAGCCTCTCCGCTGTCAAGAACGGCGTTCCTCCGGTCTCTCTCTCTTTCTCTCTCTCTCTCTCTCTCTCCCTCTCTGTTAGTTTGTCTATCCCTCCATTCCTATCCCTCTTTTTATCCCGCACTCCAGCACTACTTAACGGCTGCAACACACAAGTTCGTTTCCACTCAACGTCTGTAAACTTAAAAAAAAGAAAGAAAAAAAAACCCCGTTATGTTACATAAGTAGATAATCGTATGCATTTCAAGAAGTGCCCATTAGTATACGGGCAGAACATTATATGGTCAAATGTGTTTCGTTTTTTTTTTTTTTTTTTGGTAATGCCATAATTCCGTGACCTCTCGGATGATCCGTCGGGGTAATGTGAGACCCTGGAATACCGAGGTGGGATTACAGATATGTTCGCGGACTGGATGATAATCAGATAGTTTTCTTGAATAGTAATTATAATCCTGCTTTATTGTGAAGAGCTGAAAAAACAAGCAGATGGAGCCCACAGAAAGAATGCATTAAACAGATTCAAAGGTATCAGGCAGCGATGGGCTTTCAGTCCCACTGTGCTTTTTCTCAGTGAACCGCTGAATTCAAACGAGGTCTACGTAACCCGAGAAAACATTCTGGCAATGCCAAACGATGTCTATTCAAAAACCTTATTTATTTTTCATTTTCATGCCTAGGGAACAAAAGCTTGCAAGAAAAGAATCCAATTAATAGCTGGAGATTTTGATGTGTTGTATTTTACTCTCCTGATTCTAAAAGGACGCTGACCCACGATTACTAACCAGCTGGTGGCCGATCAATGTCTGGTGTGATTTTCATACGCCCTTATGACATTTCTTTAGATGTCTGCGCAGATTTGCGGAAACATAAGTAGGAAGAAAGACTCAATAATAAATCACGTGTTGCCTTCATGATGTTTACGACTTTGACACAAGTTTGATATAACGAACAGAGCAGACTATGTTTTCCATTCCCTAAGATACCACTATCGCACAGTGCTTAAAAAGTCACCATAACTGGTCTGACAGTGCAATGCTCAAAACACACACACACACACACACACACACACGTTTAATTAACTTCCCATTTATCCGGAATGCGGAATAACAAGAAGACATGTACAATATTAAAGTGATTTAGGATTTTCGATTCCTCAGGCAACGACATTACAGATGTATTACTGGAATCTGTGTCTTTAGCGGCATGTTAACTAATCCTGTAGTGATCGAGTGCGCGGCGACAAACCGTGCTGCCTTATCAAACCCAGATGTTGGACTGCTTCGGTTCCAGCGCCTAAACTAAATGAAACCTGATTTACTGTTCAGCGCATTTGTGCAGCTAGCGTGTTGCTGATTGCTTCCCATGGTGCGAAGTCTTGTCAGAGTGGAAATTACATGAAACATAAACTCTGTGGCGCTAGAGGCACATCTGCACCTCATGTAACAATACTGAAACAGCCGAGTCTGTGTGTGTGTGTGTGTGTGTGTGTGTGTAGGGGGAGGAGTAGGGGTTCTGCAAACGGCAGTAAAAATGGTAAACTTTCCATACCCCCCTCCGCGTCACAAACACATTCCATTCCCCAACCAGAGGTTTAACGGGAAAAAACCCCCCAACAACAGCAACCAAAAAAAAAAACTAACCTGCTTCTTCAGCCAAAAACGACAGCCCCGACACAGCCATCAGCAGCAGTCCCATCACGCATATCTGTCCACCGAACAGCTCCTTTCGCTTTTTCCTCCTCGCTTTAATCTTCCTCTGATTGAGCATCACTTGAAGCGGCCGACTCCGGACTCGGATAGATGCAGTCTTTCGATTCCCATCCATGCTGAAGTCTCGGTTCTGAATGTGTTTTTGGCGCGAGCGGAGGACAGAACGAGCACGAGAGGCGGTGGGGCACTTGTAGTGAAGAGGGACAAGGAAAGTTTCAAAACGGAAGAGATGAACAATCGACAGGTCAGAACCTCTATCGACAAGTAGTACTTATGTCGGCGTGGCTCTTGCCGTCTATATTATAGCAAGCCCTACTGTTGTGAAATAAAGATGTTGCGAGTGTACGGAGCGCTCCATGGATGCGTCAGATTGGTGCCAGTTCTCACAGGACACGAATCTCTCTGTGAGGTTGAGGATGTAGAGGAGAGCGCGAGGGAGGGGTGTGTGTGTGAGAGAGAGAGAGAGAGTGAGAGAGAGAGAGAGAGAGAGAGAAGCGTCTGATGTAGTGCAGCTGTTCAGTGAAATACATAGCCCATGAACTTCACGGATGGGGGGGCTTTTGTAAAGATCTTTCAGAACAAAAGACAATAGAATCTTACACTGACTGCCGCCCCCTGTTGGTGGTATGGATTTATTGTTTGTTAACAGAGTTCAAAAGCATGACCTTATTGTAATACAGGAATATAAGAGTCTCTTTACAGCCTGGTAAATTTAATTCACATAACACTCACCACGTGACTACATTGACGTCGCATTCAAATAATTAAAACAAAGCTGATCTGATGAAATGTGAGCAAATTCTTTGTGAGGATAAACTATTCTATCATTATGTACCTGCAAGATGGCGAATTGTATGTTTTAATTGATCTGAACGTTTGAAATGAGTTTTTATGTCTCTTGTGTTTGTTATTTATTCCTCTTGGGTCGTACAGTAAGTTAGCTATGGACAGTGTTCAATAATGACGGTGCCTCCTCGGTTTATGAGATCGTACCTGTGCAGGAGGAACACCCATCTCTTGAATTATGCTTATTGATATCTGGTAGCGCAGAATTAAACCGTGTGAAGGTTTACGATAGAAAAATGACAAATTCTGCAACGTGTCGTAAGTGTAATTTCCATTTTAAAGGACTCTTTGCTTGAGACCTCTGAGCTGTGCTGAGAACCCATGATCTGTGTTCCCGTTAATGTACAGCCATCGTCTCAACCGAAACATGCAAAACACGAAATCCGTTCTTTCTAGTAAGGTTCAAAGGCAGCCTTTGAACTCATCTGACATTATCAAGACCATCATGTGGTACAGAAATTAGGGTACTGTTTCTGAAAGTCCCTTGCCTGTTAATTATGAGAAAAGCCACATCTGAACTGAAATCTACCACTGGTAATGCCGGAGCTCAGAACAGCAAAAATACCAGTGTGAAAATCAACTCTAAAGATGCAGAATTAACACTTAGAGTGTACATAAGAGTCCAGATGGACTCAAATACATCCCGATAGTGTTAGACATTGGTGTCACCCACGTTAAGTTATGTTCATGTCATTCAGCAGGGAAGCAGAGTTTAGCCTCATCACTGGCCAATTTTAGTGCTTGAAGTTTTGACTTTAAACTTGCCAAGTTCGGGGGTTTGGGGGTGGGCACGGGGGACGGGGTTTGCAGGAGGAAGAGGGCAAACGCAAAAAATTCACAGGATGTCACAGTCAAAAACGTGCTTTATGATTTTTAAGCACATGCCCCCATTTTGTGGCGAAGAAAAATATCTGTTTCTGTTTCTTGCTGGAGTAAAGAGACTTTGCTTCAGAGTTAGAACAGAATAGCGGGCTCTTAGTGTTCCTTTTCTTAGTATGAGACTCCCTCCCTCTCTCTCTCTCTCTCTCTCTCTCTCTCATTCTCTCTCGCTCTGAGTCCAGGCGATGTCAATTATGGTCTGCGCTCGCGTCGTGCCAGTGGTGACGGTGCTTAATGACATTACAGTCAGGGAACAATAATGCACATTCGATGGAAAACGTGGAGTCAGGGAACGAGCTCAGCCGATTAAGGCGGGCTTCAAGGCCACGGGCACACGCAGACAGATTGAGTCTAATCTCCGTGTAGAGTACTGGGCCCCGTGGAGAATCAGAGATTCACAGTGAAAAAATCCAATCAGATGGATTATCAGGAGCCTGGTCAGGCTT
Organism: Chanos chanos; assembly: GCF_902362185.1. Lineage (NCBI taxonomy): Eukaryota > Metazoa > Chordata > Actinopteri > Gonorynchiformes > Chanidae > Chanos > Chanos chanos. The sequence continues at coordinate 51,779,253 of NC_044498.1, forward strand.
TGGTACTTTTTGCAGTCCTTTTGTGAATTCCTCCTCCACGCAAAGTACGTCATTAGTATGGAAAGCGAGGTTAAATAAGTGGAGATTTTCTCTGTGTTTTTTTTTTTGTCGTCATGTAACTATCTCGTGTTTTATGGAGCAGGGATTATGACAGAAATGGTCCTGAAAATACATATTTGAGAGTGAGTTTCATCTGGAACAGTCACTCACTCTTTCACTCATTCACTCTTGGTCCTCTACATCCAGTAATAACCTTTTAACGCAGCTTATCACCAACTTCCCTTTCTCTGTCCAACCCCCCCCCCCCCTTCCATGTTCGTCCCAAATCCCCTCCCTTTTACTCTGTCTTTCATCTGCCACCTGTGATCTGTGGCCCACCCCCTCCCTCTTTCTCTCTCTCTCTCCCTCTCTCTCTCTCTCACTCCGTCTCTGTGGTATCAGTCTGTTTATTTCAGTTGTTCCTTTGATGTGCTGTTTGGTCTGCATTGTCCTTGTGCTTCAAGTCCATCTGTTTATTAATCATGTCTCAATAAATCATTTTTTAACCCATTCTTTGACCAACAAAGATGATTTTATTTTGTTTCTTTTTGTTTGTTTTTTCATGCAGAAGGGTTTTTTTTAATATCATAGTGTGGTGAAATTGTTCTAAACTTGCTCGTTATTTGTGATGTTTTCGGAGTGAATATCCGTGGAGGACATTTGTAATGATATGAGTGAATGACCTGGACAAACTGGCACATGTTGGGTCTCTAGGTTCTTTACGTGCATGTGATTGCGTAGTTTGCCAGAGCATGGAAATGTCCTTAATGTTTTCTGAGTTCATCTCATTCTCATTCTTGAGGCCTTTTGGGGACCCACTGTCTCCATAAGGAATAAATATGATGGATGGGGAACCAGTGCAGACAGTTATTAGTTTCCACAGAAAAAAAAAAAACCTTGCTCAAAAATACAAAATTTCTCATTAAAATAAACAAGGGCCAAAATTAATCTTTCATGGTTAAAATTTTGGTTAGGGTTAGACTGTTAGCCAACTTTAGTTACAGTAAAAGTGCTTGTGTGTGTGTCTGTGTGTCTGGGTGCGTGCATGTGTGTGCGCGTGTGTGTGTGTGTGTTTGTGTGTGTGCCTGGGTGCATGCGTGTGTGTGTGTGTGTGTGTGTGTGTGTGTGTTTGTGTGTGTGTCTGGGTGCATGCATGTGCGTGCGTGTGCGTGTGTGTGTGTGTGTGTGTTTGTGTGTGTGTCTGGGTGCATGCATGCATGTGTGTGTGTGTGTGTGTGTGTGTGTGTGGGTGTTTTTATTTGTTTTTCAACATTCCATAAATTAAACATTACTGATTCCTAGGAACGCCTGACAAAATCCAACTTTGTTTGCCAAGTTTCATGTCTTCCTCTGTTTTGATATGAATGCGTTGTCTAGCTGTCAAACATCTCTCTAACAGCATAAATATGAAACTCTGAAAATGACATCACCTTCCTTACAGCAGAAATTCCCCCAAGTTCCCCCAGTACACACGGTCTATTCCCTCAGAACCAATGCTTGCCAAGCAATGACCCAACGACACATGTCTGCCGGAATTTTCACACAGAAAATGGGTTTAATCACAGGGAGAGAAATGAATGTTGTCAGCAAGGTGGGATCCAACCAATCAGAGCATCCCCCCCTAGCAAAACAATCCCGTGTCCTGTTGCCATATGACTGAGGGAAAGGTGCTGTGAGACTGAGCTGTCCCTGGCCCCTCTCTGTGAATCACCTCCAGAGCAGATCTGTCACTCTCTCTGTCTCT
>NC_044498.1:51788535-51808535 GCF_902362185.1 Chanos chanos
GATCTGGGCTGGTGGTTTGGCTTTTGTGGTCATGTATCTCACCAGCCTCCTGTGTCTTTACAGTTTGTTTTCTCTTCTCTTCTGCTGCTCTAGGGCTGGTTTTTTTTGGTAGACAGGGTTTTATTGAGGGTTGTAGGCAAAACACTAGAGTCTAAGCACTTTTTTTCCCCACTCCTGGCTTGATTAGTTTCTGAGCTACTTAGACGACAGCTCTTGGGTGTGGTGATGGAGGGAAGTCATCAGGTCTGACGCCTGACGCCTGGTACGGCAGGACTCAGTCCACACATCAGCTCACACAGGCAGGTCTGAGAATGAAAAGAGCTCCTCTCAAAGGACTGTGTCATTCACTAAAAAAACAAACAAACCCCAAAACAAAACAAGTACGTCTGACTGTTTAGGTCAGTGCTGTCTTTATATGACACATGAAATACAATGATCTTCTCTCTCATACAGTTACCCATCTCTCTCTCTCTCTCTCTCTCTCTCTCTGTTTCCCCTGTGCAGTCATCTGTCACCAAAAGCTTCCCTTATATGAGTGTCACCTGTAAACACTTGCTGAGCACTTTACAGCTCCCCTCAGAAATGATCATATCCATGTGTGGAACAGTCATAAAGTTTTTAATCCACCACAATAAGCCAAAGGCCAGCGGAGATCAGCACATTGTCATGTAGAGCTCAGAAACTCTCAGGCCTGTAAAAATGTGGTGTCACTACAGGTGAATGATGGTGTATAGCTTTACTCTACAGACAAAGGGCAAAAACAGTATAAGTCTGTGCTTGATATTAGCAAGGCACAGTCGTTATGCACAACTTCATTATCTCAAAGTTATTTCAAACACACACACACACACACACACACACACACACACACAGAGTAGTAAACCATTATCTCTGTTGATTGAACACAGATAACAACCCTAAAAACATGAAGACATTAATATAAAATGCAAATGGATTTACCCTGAGGCTTAACTCTAATAATAAAGATGTGTCGTCTGATGGTGAATATTTGAATAGATTTAATCAACGTGTTGATGCAAAGTCCTGTGGTATCCCTGTCTCTGTGTGCTTACAGATCCTTCAGTAAAAGGTTAAACCAGTCCGCTCTCTCAACACAGCACCATCTATCCACTGCTTGTCTGCGCCGTATCGTATAACAGCAGGGATTCAGTTTTCTCCGAATTACTTTAATATTCATATTCTGTGACTGTTTGGCATATTGTACTCATGTCTTATCCTAATGTGCTTATTTTACCCACATTCTCATCATGAGAAGGGGAAACAGATACAGAGCAACCAAAGTTGTGCAGTCATCACAAATGAAATGAAATTGTGCTTTATTTTTCTGGGTGCATGCAGTGGCTCCATTCTTCCCCCCACGGCTCCACCCCTCCCCACCACCACACGCTGCCCCGCCCTGTTTCACCACCACACGCTGCCCCGCCCTGTTTCACCACCACACGCTGCCCCGCCCTGTTTCACTCTTAGTGTAAAATGTATCGATACCAAAAGCATTAAAATGACTCTTTAGTCAGTCAGTCAGTCAGTCAGTCAGTTAGATAGATAGATAGATAGATAGATAGATAGATAGATAGATAGATAGATAGATAGATAGATAGATAGACAGACACACACACACACACACACACAGAGAGAGAGAGAGAGAGAGAGAGAGGGAGAAGGACCAGCGACTGAGAGAAAATTGTAGAGGCAGATACTGCTGGAGGCAGTGCCGATACTGGTGGAGACAGAGCAGATACTGCTGGAGGCAGTGCCGATACTGGTGGAGACAAAGCAGATACTGGAGGAGAAAGATCAGATAGTGGTGGAGACAGAGCAGATACTGGTAGTGCAGGACTCAGTGAAGGAACCTGCTGGTCAGAAAAGTGCTGATCTGTCAAACTGAGACTGTTTCATCCCCGGTATTAAAGCCCATCAGAACAAGCCGGTCCCCTGCTCAGAACGCCTGTGAATCTGAGATGAAGCTAATGTGTGTTCTGGTTAGGCGAGGACAGGAGAGGCTGGTGATGGAGAGAGAGAGGGGTGAACAGAAACAGAGGATGAATCTGCAGCTATTAAACATCTGTTCCCAAGTCTCCCTAATCCTCTGTCAAGTAAGTGTGTAGGCAAACTCCTGTCTTAATCCATCCCACAGGGTTTAATCATCATCGCTATAGCGTGCCATACTTCCACCTGTGACAAACACACACACACACGCACGCACGCACATGCGCACTCACACACACACACACACGCACACACGCACACACGTGCACACACACACACACACACGCACACACACACACGCACACACACATACACACACACACACACACACACACACACACACACATACTAACATAACTGACCACAGCACGGCCATAGAACTCCACTGACCTTCTGCAGCTCGGAGGCTTCTCCAGGTTTATTATATAGGCACCAACAAGAGACTGGACACATGCTCTGGGTTTTCCCAGTGAGTGTAATTTCTTATGATCATGTTTGTGTAATATGAGAGAGAGAGAGAGCAAAGAAACTCAAGTCTTCGTTTTGTTTTGTGTTTTGTGTTTAACTGCAGTCTTTGGAAGATGACAACTTTTCTTTGTTCCCACACACGCGTTCAGGTGAACCCAACCTGAGCTTGGCGTTACACTCCACTGCGGGGGAAGATTGTGTGGAGGAGCGAGCGGTCCTGAAATCTAAAATTTCTTGACAAGGCATAATCAGATCAGCAGTCTGTGCAGACCTGTGCCAAGGGGCCCATTCACCACCACTCAACTTCAAAAACTTTTACTTCTTCACAATATATATATATATATATATATATATATATATATATATAAAACACACACACACACACACACACACACACACAACAACAACAACAACAAAAAAAACAAGACCAGCTCTGGGTCCCTCATGCATTTTTTCTGTCCAAGTTTGGAAGATTTTGAGATGCAGATCACGCATAGATACGGTAGAAGTGTAAAATTACATGTAATTTTCTCACTTATTGAATTTGCTGTGTGTGTGTGTGTTTTGCCTGTCCAGCCTTAAGTAGCAGCCAACTTCAGGACAATCAGACGTGAAACAGGGTGAGAGACTTAACTTTTGGGGGGGGAGAAGCCCTCTCTGCTGTGTATGCTGACGTCTCTCTCTCTCTCTCTCTCTCTCTCTCTCTCTCTCTCCCTCTCCCTCTCTCTCTCAGCAGAGAGAACTGTGCGGGCCAGGCGTCGGGCCCTGCGGGCAGACGGTGAGTCTTTATGTGTTTGGACAGTCCTCTCTCCTCAGAGGAAACCACTGCACCATGCTGTCGCATCAGGGCTAAGAAAAGAAAGGAAAAGAAAAGTTGAAAAAAAAGAGGAAAAGAAAAAGCGTGTGGTGTTTGTGGTTCACGGTGATGACAGACTCATGTGTATGGAAAAAGAATTCTGGCTAAGACAAGCCTTGGAGAGCAAAAACCATTACCCCAATAACAGTCAGTCCCATCAGACTCCGTAAAAACACACACACCGTTAGAGTCCATGAAAACACACACACCATCAGACTCCGTAAAAACACACACACCGTCAGAGTCCATGAAAACACACACACCATCAGACTCCGTAAAAACACACACACCGTCAGACTCCGTAAAAACACACACACCGTCAGAGTCCATGAAAACACACACACCATCAGACTCCGTAAAAACACACACACCATCAGACTCCGTAAAAACACACACACCATCAGACTCTGTAAAAACACACACACCATCAGACTCCGTAAAAACACACACACCGTCAGACTCCGTAAAAACACACACACCATCAGACTCCGTAAAAACACACACACCATCAGACTCCGTAAAAACACACACACCATCAGACTCCGTAAAAACACACACACCGTCAGACTCCGTAAAAACACACACACACCGTCAGACTCCGTGAAAACACACACACACCATCAGAGTCCGTGAAAACACACACACCGTCAGACTCCGTAAAAACACACACACCATCAGACTCCGTAAAAACACACACACCATCAGACTCTGTAAAAACACACACACCATCAGACTCCGTAAAAACACACACACCGTCAGACTCTGTAAAAACACACACACCATCAGACTCCGTAAAAACACACACACCGTCAGACTCCGTAAAAACACACACACACCGTCAGACTCCGTGAAAACACACACACACCATCAGAGTCCGTGAAAACACACACACCGTCAGACTCCGTAAAAACACACACACCATCAGACTCCGTAAAAACACACACACCATCAGACTCTGTAAAAACACACACACCGTCAGACTCCGTAAAAACACACACACCATCAGACTCCGTAAAAACACACACACCATCAGACTCTGTAAAAACACACACACCATCAGACTCCGTAAAAACACACACACCATCAGACTCCGTAAAAACACACACACACCGTCAGACTCCGTAAAAACACACACACACCGTCAGACTCCGTGAAAACACACACACACCATCAGAGTCCGTGAAAACACACACACACCATCAGAGTCCGTGAAAACACACACACCGTCAGACTCCGTAAAAACACACACACCGTCAGACTCCGTAAAAACACACACACCAAACAAACACAACATGGCCTTAGTTTTGGGACTGTGATTGCCAGTAGCGTTGATCGATTTGATATCTGTCATTTCTGTGCTCTTCATAGCCCACGATAGCTGACAGTGATTAAAAATAAAACTCGTCATTTGAAATGAAGTGTGTGTGTAATATACAACCAACACCAGTCACAGTGTGTGTGTAATATACAACCAATACCAGTCACAGTGTGTGTAATATACAACTAACACCAGTCACAGTGTGTGTGTAATATACAACCAATACCAGTCACAGTGTGTGTGTAATATACAACCAATACCAGTCACAGTGTGTGTAATATACAACTAACACCAGTCACAGTGTGTGTGTAATATACAACCAATACCAGTCACAGTGTGTGTAATATACAACCAACACCAGTCACAGTGTGTGTAATATACAACCAATACCAGTCACAGTGTGTGTAATATACAACTAACACCAGTCACAGTGTGTGTGTAATATACAACCAATACCAGTCACAGTGTGTGTAATATACAACCAACACCAGTCACAGTGTGTGTGTAATATACAACCAATACCAGTCACAGTGTGTGTGTAATATACAACCAACACCAGTCACAGTGTGTGTGTAATACAACCAACACCAGTCACAGTGTGTGTGTAACACAACCAACACCAGTCACAGTGTGTGTGTAATATACAACCAATACCAGTCACAGTGTGTGTGTAATACACAACCAACACCAGTCACAGTGTGTGTGTAATATACAACCAACACCAGTCACAGTGTGTGTGTAATATACAACCAACACCAGTCACAGTGTGTGTAATATACAACCAGTACCAGTCACAGTGTGTGTGTAATATACAACCAATACCAGTCACAGTGTGTGTGTAATATACAACCAATACCAGTCACAGTGTGTGTGTAATATACAACCAACTCCAGTCACTGTGTGTGTGTAATATACAACCAATACCAGTCACAGTGTGTGTGTAATATACAACCAATACCAGTCACAGTGTGTGTAATATACAACCAACACCAGTCACAGTGTGTGTGTAATATACAACCAACACCGGTCACAGTGTGTGTGTAATATACAACCAACACCGGTCACAGTGTGTGTGTAATATACAACCAACACCAGTCACAGTGTGTGTAATATACAACCAACACCAGTCACAGTGTGTGTGTAATATACAACCAATACCAGTCACAGTGTGTGTGTAATATACAACCAACTCCAGTCACAGTGTGTGTAATATACAACCAACACCAGTCACAGTGTGTGTGTAATATACAACCAATACCAGTCACAGTGTGTGTAATATACAACCAATACCAGTCACAGTGTGTGTGTAATACAGGGTCAGATCAGTTTGCTGGAACCTCCTCACCAACAGGAGAACGGATACAGACAGAACAATGATGCAGGTTTGCGCCAGAGTAAATGTCCAAATATTTGTGGAAAAAGACAACCAAACGGCCGCATGCCAGAGAGTAACATAAGCAGTTTCTGCCTCGGACATCATCACCCTCTCTGATGAACCAAGGCCGCGGAGCCAAAGAGATGTCTGGGAGTTTAGAGAGGTCTGGAGAACCAACCTGGAGGAGCCAAGGAGTGAGAGATATGACAAGACCTGGACCAGTTTATCTGCATCAAACTGGGGCAATAGTGATAGAGAAATATGAACGAGACAGCTGAGTTTGGACAGGTGAAATAATCAACCACTGATTTGTCTGAGAGGCAAGCACTAGACAGAGGGGGGAAGAGAGAGAGAGAGAAAGGAGGGGGGGGGGGGGGTGGATCAGGAACAGGAAGGCCAGTTTGTGGGACTCTGTGATACTATTTGAAAACATGACAAAGGCTGTCATTTCAGGAGTGCAGTCAGACAGCGCTGGTTTGGATGAACATGCTTTGTGAGGAACTGTCTGTTTGACATGTTGTGGAACTGTGTACAGGCCTATCACCATCCAGCCAGCTGAGAAAGAACAATACAAACATCAACCACATCCTCTGACAGGCAGACAGAGCAGCCTGGCTCACCGACACAAAACCACACTCCGGCAGAGTCTCTCTCTCTCTCTCTCTCTCTCTCTCTCTCTCTCTCTCTGTTCCCTGTCACTTACCACGTTGTTTTCTGGATTGCTCCGTGCCACCGCTGGTTTAGTACTGCTGAAGTACTGCAGTGCTTTTTGGCTCTTGATCAAGGTCAAGAAAAATTGTCTCTCATGACTGTGCATTGAATGTTACCACAAATACTCCAGTTATATCTAAATTTTACAAAATATTTCCCAAAACAATTTTGAAAGAGCTGCAAGAGCTCTGCAAATTTCTCTGTGACCTTTACTGAATACCACAGAGATATCTGTCTCATATAACAAACAAACAAACAAACAAATCGACAACACCATTTTGTAAAAACTCTGATCTCCAATTCGTTACATCCTATTTTTTGGAGATTTAAAGATGAAAAAGTCCACAGAACATGTCCAGAGGTGATGGTGAACAGAAGAAACAGACCAAACAGAAGAAGAAGAAAAAGAAGAAGAGAACAAAAGAACAGAACAAAAGAACAGAACAAACATATTTGTCGAGAGGTGGATTAACAGGAGCTGCCTCCTTCTCTCCTCACGTCTGTTACACAGAGACGCACAGTTTTCACAGACACAGAGATACAGGCTGTGGGATGACAGAGCAAGATCCCTGTCTGTGGCTCACACTCTGTGTCAAACGTCTCTGGGCCTGTGTTACCAATGCAGCTCTGTGCGACTCCCAGCCACCCTCTAGCCCAGCCTTACTGACTGACCAGTTCTCCCCAGTCTAACCTTACTGACTGACCAGTTCTCCCCAGTCTGACCTTACTGACTGACCAGTTCTCCCCAGTCTGACCTTACTGACTGACCAGTTCTCTCCAGTCTAACCTTACTGACTGACCAGTTCTCTCCAGTCTGACCTTACTGACTGACCAGTTCTCTCCAGTCTGACCTTACTGACTGACCAGTTCTCTCCAGTCTGACCTTACTGACTGACCAGTTCTCCCCAGTCTAACCTTACTGACTGACCAGTTCTCCCCAGTCTGACCTTACTGATTGACCAGTTCTCCCCAGTCTAACCTTACTGACTGACCAGTTCTTTCCAGTCTAACCTTACTGACTGACTAGTTCTCTTCAGTATAACCTTACTGACTGACCAGTTCTCCCCAGTCTAACCTTACTGACTGACCAGTTCTCTCCAGTCTAACCTTACTGACTGACCAGTTCTTTCCAGTCTAACCTTACTGACTGACCAGTTCTCCCCAGTCTAACCTTACTGACTGACCAGTTCTCTTCAGTATAACCTTACTGACTGACCAGTTCTCTCCAGTCCAACCTTACTGACTGACCAGTTCTTTCCAGTTTAACCTTACTGACTGACTAGTTCTCTCCAGTCTAACCTTACTGACTGACTAGTTCTCTCCAGTCTGACCTTACTGACTGACTAGTTCTCTTCAGTATAACCTTACTGACTGACTAGTTCTCTTCAGTATAACCTTACTGACTGACTAGTTCTCTTCAGTCTAACCTTACTGACTGACCAGTTCTCTTCAGTATAACCTTACTGACTGACTAGTTCTCTTCAGTATAACCTTACTGACTGACCAGTTCTCTTCAGTATAACCTTACTGACTGACCAGTTCTCTCCAGTCTGACCTTCCTGACTGACCAGTTCTCTCCAGTCTAACCTTACTGACTGACCAGTTCTCCTAGGCCAGGACAGGAATGAAAACCGTTTAACCATCACAAACTATTCTAGGCCTTTCTTGATTGTTCTTTTTTTTGTTGCTAATGCCAGCAGTTCAGTGTTATAAAAATGCTGTATTTCATTTTTTGTTTCCAAAAAAATTTGTTTTGAACTGGTGGGGTGGCCTCACTCTTTGCAGATAAAAATAATAGCAGAATATCAATAATAAACAGAGTGAGGCATTCATGAGAGGCTTTTTTTCTCCTGCATGAAATCCTGTTTTAGGTTAAAAAATCTGCAAGAGTTTCAGTACTACTCTGCAGAGAGTTGGCCTACTTTCATTGTGCTTTCTGCAAGTCATCTTCACTTAGCAGCAACGCCACCAACTCCTGAGCACCACAAAGAACACCACGCTGAGACAACAAGGAAACTTGCCCTGCGGGTAAGTGAGGCAAAAAAAGAAAAGAGAGAGAGAGTGAGAGACAGAGAGAGTGAGAGAGAGAGAGAGAGAGAGAGAGAGAGGGATGAGATGGGGGATAGAGTAACTCCTGAGATTCAAGGGTATCGCAGTAACAAACTTTATGGTCTCCATTTTGGTTTTATGCTTGTAAGATGAGTTTCATTCCTCTGCGGACCTCTGTCATGTGTAATGGAGCGTTACGGAGACAACGCTCGTATGGTCGGGCTGATGGTGTGTTCCTGCGGATCCTACGCTCTAACGCGACTTTATCGCTCTCGCTGCAGAGCCAGTCTCATTTCCCAGGAAACGCGCTCACTGCCGCCGATAAGATTAATTCTCACGAAGTCGACCGAAAAGAGCTTGGCCCAAGCCCGGCAACAGGGAGAGAGCATCATCCAAAACAGACCAGATTAAAAACTCGCAATCCAACAAACACGCTCCTGCCAGAGCAGCCAAGTGGACAGAGCTTCATTTACACTGAGTGGTGGTCCTCTGAAACTTCTAGAACGTGACTGGAATTGGAACAAGAAATAAATTCGACAAATATGTTGCCTGTATTTCTGGAAACCTCTAGCGTGGAACGTACACAAACTACAGCTTAAATTACAGTTAGAAGCCAGGTAACATCAGCCCTGAATCTCTTCTCCCAATGCTTTAACCTGGTGTGGAAAATAACAGAAGATCTCCAAAGGAAAACCACAGACACGCGAGTGGCACTGTGTCTCCGCCATGACTCATAAAAACACTTCTCCTCAGTTATTACAGATTTGTGTCCGTATAAGTATAATTATGTTCCTCGCGGACATGGCTGGCTTCTCGCTATAGAAATGTCGTCATGGAAACTAAGCGAGAGTGTGAGGCCTTCTTGGACTGGCCAGGTTCCTGCGGTGAACGGAGGCCTGAGGCATGCTGGGTAACAGGTTTCCGAGCAACGGCTGCCTACTCACACCTGTCACCTGTCACCTGTCAGTCAAGGCGTGTGAAAAACAGAGGCTAAACCCCTGAAAACAGAGTCCCTGCACCTTGCCTGGCCTCGTCACTGTAGATCTTGTGATGCAAAGGTCATAAAAAGAACCCACTGATCTATCACAATTTGATTTCACAAATCAACAGGGTCTTATTTTGATCAAATATCAGTGTTGTTGAAACCGAAAAGTTAACAGCAGCAGGTGAATCCCCTAATAATGAAACTAATCAGGCCAGTGAAAACGTACATAAGCTCAAACCGATCTAAGATGGTCTACTGATGAACCCTCAGCCGCTTCCTGATCGAAACCCACAAAAGCCAATAGTGCCACCTAGTGGATTCCAACATACATTACAGCAACAGAACATAGACCAAAACTTTTCTCTATGCTATCTAGAACATTATTCCTGGCATTTCCAGATCTGTTATTCAAGATCAGTAATTGAATAACTGGACTGATGGTAAAATCATCTCCATGAAGGACATCTTCTAAAGTGACCATAAGTTTAAGAAGTATATGTAACAGAATTTGAAAGAGAGAGAGAGAGAGAGAGAGAGAGAGAGAGAGAGAGAGAGAGAGAGAGAGAGATTCTGTATCAGGGTTGAGTGGTTGCGTGGCCTAGATATGTAAAGTGAACAGAATGATGAAGGTGTGGTTTATCTGACAAAGACGATCTCTACAGAGATTCATAGAGTTCTACAGTCACCTTTACTTTCCTTGACATTTAAACTGAAGGCAGTATGAACAAAGACACGTAACTGTGTTTTCTCCCTGACTCCTCTCCACACACACTGAAGCACAGATGCTCTCTCACATGCCCTGTGGACCCCTCAGTCAGCTGGGGCCACTGTCCCATTTGGTGAGGCAGAGAGAGACATGTGGATGAATTACAGTGCCGAGATGGAGCAGGGTGTGAAACTGCTGCCTCATCACATCCTGTGTGTGTGTGTGTGTGTGTGTGTGTGTGCTGTCGGGATATTAACAGGGACTCATTCGACTGACTCCGGATCAGTCGCTGTGACAATACGCCTCTTGAGGGCTGACCCACTTCCACTCTCACTCTCTCTCTTTTGGTTTAGAGCACGCCACCCCCCCCCCCCCCCCGAAAAACACACGCACACACACACCACACACACATACACACACGCGTATACTACCTTCCCACCCCTTCCGAACATACCTCTGCTCCCGCTGTACTGCACTGAACACTGAACACTGATGCTGCCATACCAACAACTGCAAACCACTGCCAGCCCCTGCCTCCTGCAACACTACACTGCTCCAACCCTCCGCCAGTCCTCAAACTGAGTCTCAAACTGTCCTTTTACTGTAGAGACACGCAGACGTTACCATGAACAATACATCATCATATTTCATCATGACTCATTATTACAGCCAAGGACGCATTTTGATGTGATTTATTTATTTAAAAAAAATGATCAAACCTCATAACCTGTCAAAATGTTTTTAATTTTTCAAAAGTATTCGTCAAGGATGAGAGTGGTGTTATGGAGTCATGTACTAAATTGTTGTTGTTGTTTTTACTATGTTTAGTTCAGGAATAAGTGTTCAAATAAAACTAAAAATGAATATTCGCCCTCTCCATCACATACGGAGAAACACATAAAGAAGGTGAGAGGTGTATGTTAACGCTTTGTGTCACATGCTCCTGTAAGCTCTCCGGAGACAGGGCCGCGCCCGGAGTGATCAGGGCTGAGTGGCTGAATCTGTGTGTGTGTGTGTGTGTGTGTGTGAGGATGATCACAGATATATCACAGGAAAGTGCTTTTATCCTCTTTCTCAGCACTGCCAAACCTGTTCTTCTTGTGTTAGAGGTATTTGCAGAGAAAAGAGAGAGGGGGGAGGTGGAGAAAAAGGGGGGGGGGGGGGGGGGGGGGGGGGGGGGGGGGAGAGGGGGGGGTTGGAAGCAGGATTGTTTCAGACATAATCACAGGCAGACAGGTGGTTTCAGTAGGTATTTTAATAGCACCTTACCTCCCAAAGACCAGCATTTCAACAATGTGACACTGGGAATGCTGTGTAAAAATACCCCTGATATCTTATCTACATTTGTTTTCTCTGGGCTCACAAATAGTCTTCACTAGTTCTTTGGTTCAACTGTCTTACAGCAAACAATTCAAGACTATTTAAACATTCCAAAATTCCTATTTTGGTTTTTGCATAACCTTTCCGAAAAGTCTCAACCAGAGCAACCAGTCAAACTGAACTGGGTGTGTTGTGGCAAATGCCTCATGACTTCTAATACACAATAATGAAACTGAAAGTGTTTTTTAGGCTTTTGTTCATTTGATGAAGCTTTTTTTTTTGGGTATATGGTATGTTATAGGTCAAAGCAACCGTATTAGTGACAAATAGTAAAATACCTTAAATTCTATATACCTCCACATTACGATGAGGTTTAAAAACAATATTCTACAAAGGGAAAGGGTTCCTTGTGTATAAGGCAGAGAGGGCCACAGAAAGAACAGCAGTCATCTGTGTTTCTCCCGCTGTGGTCCGGGCCTCAGGCCGCGTGAACCCAGATCTCGTTGTGTCTGTTAATCAGGATCCACGGTGAGTCATAGCCTGCAGCGTCAAACCTGGTGTCGTCGAAGGTTTTCCCCGCGGCCCTGAGATCCTCCTGCAGCTTCCGCAGGTTCTCAAACGCCTCTGCCTCTTTGGCCATTCCTCCAAACGTCCTGAGAGAGGATAGAGAGAGAGGCAGCGTGGACGGAGAGATACGGGAGGGATGAAGAGAGAGAGAGAGAGAGAGAGAGAGAGAGGGAGCGGATGAATGAGAGGTAGACAACTAAGTTATAATGCTGATCTGGGCAAAACAAAAAACAGTGAAACAGTCAATCTGCTGACGGAAATGCACGGCCGTTCAGAATGAGCCAAACTGGGACTCACAGAACAGAATTTTCCCTCACCTGACGTAGCAGGTACATTCGGGCCTCTCCGTCACCCTTATGGATTCGTCGATGGGTTCAGGGAGGTGTGTGTCAGCTGTGATGTACATGGACACAGTTACCTGCCGCTCGCTGCCAGCCTCGTCCACAGAGACAAGCGCCGGCCGCGTCAAGTCTACCATGGTGTCTGTGGAACAGAGACAGGTTTAGTTCCAGAACATTCCACTGATACCGACACGGACACGTCTCTTTCTGCACAGAAGGTATTATCAAATTCATGCTTTAATTAAAGAGATGGTTTTGCCAAGCAAAGGTTATTTCACACACTAGGTGGGGTTTTTTTGTTTGTTTTTTTTTGTTTTGCTTCCTCCATCTAGTTCTCCATCCGTTGGTCCAGTGTAATACTTCATAACCTGCTTTTTACTGTTTTGACCGTCTTTTCACGTTTAACAGCTGTTCACGCAACAATCACCCTTCTCTTTTTCTCTATCCATCCACCTTAATTATTCATCTGTTACACAACCTTTTTTTTTAACAAATAATCCAGTTTTTAAAGTTACTGTCTTCTAGAACATATCGAATTATTACAGAATTACCCCATTACATGCCACACGCCACACACACTAAACACACACTTCAGGTAATACACACACTCTAGATGCTATACACAGCAAAAAAACAGAACAACCCCCCAATACACACAGTAAATGCACCACACACTATAACAATTACCCTCTGGTTCCTTTTATAGTTCTTTATTCAGTAGACCCTCTGTTTTAGCTCATTGTCGTCCACTTTAATACCCATCCGTAAAAAAAAAAAACGATGTCTATGAGCTACTTCAGTACTTTTACTTAGTCATACAAAACTTGATAAAAGCTACAAATGCCGCGCACGCAGCTATGCCTTGTCTACGTCTTTACATTCCCCCTTCTAACTTAAAGTTAGTGATCAAACTTTATTTTTTAGTTATGGAATGATGTCTGCTTTTGCTTATCTGTTTTAAAAATAATATTCTGTCTCCAATATGTTGTTGTTTTTTTCGCACTCACTGTCTTTGTTCTCCCCTTGCGTGAAGTAGTAGAGTTTCCAAAACCCAGCTCTTAAATCTTCCTCTTTGGTGCTCTGGACGTCTATGGTGATCCAGCGGCTCGCGCTGTACAGGCGCTCCTCGAACCCCTAGTTTTTGCGTCAGAACAAAAGACGTAAATAGATAATAACAACTGTGAGTTTTTAATTTTAGTTTTAAAGTTTATTTTTAAGTTTTAAATAAGTTTTAATAACTATTTTGTCTAAAGCCTATACGTTTTGTTTTTGTTTTTTTACCTCATAGTTATTTACAAGCGTGTACACGGGGCATGGATAGCCACGGCAAAACGAGGGGTTCTCCCAGCAGTCCCCGTTAGGTAGAGAGACCGCGACAATCAAACACACCACCGCGAGCCCGAACATCTTCATGGTCCAGCTGTGCAGGGAGGTTTACTGGAGCTAATGGCTTATTTTAACCTGCACAACGAAGTGTCTGTTGAACGCTACGTCGAAACAGCTGACAGCGCTATCGGGCCACACCCCCTGAGTCCAATAATGGAGGATTAAGATATTAGAAAGTGTGTACGCAAACTGCTAATGAGTAAGATAATATTCACGGTATGCTAAGTTATTGCGCGTACTATGGTGATATGAAGTAAATATATTACACAAATATGTGGTAGTTTCTTTGACCGCTGGATCCCCACGCAACGTCGCACAAAGTAAATTAGAGTTTTCTAACAGAAAAAGACGACGTGGTCCAACTGACCTTTCCAGAGGACAACAGCCGTTAGTGCTTTTTGCTTATGTCACATTTGTCCCCGAGCAGAATGAACATAAACAGGGAGGTAAATCACACACTAACTTTGGCGTTCACCCTTCTCTGTAAAACAGCACAGCAATGACATAACTCTTAGTTAGAAATTTATTCAGGTATACCTAAAAGTGATGAACGTGATGGGTACTTTTGACTGATCTTTTTTAAAAGTTATGAACCTCTCTCTCTCGCTCCCGCATTCCCACAGGCACATACAGACACACACCCACATACACACACGCATACCCACACTAACTAACACATACAGCCTCTTCGAACCTTCCTCTCCCTGTCTGACGCACGCACGTTATATCTCTGTCTCTCGTTTACGCAATAGAAGAACTCCCGGATAAACTAAAGGATACGCGTTATGGGCTGAAACACTCCAATCGTAATCTCCGGCTGACAGAACGACCTATTCTCTGAAGAAAAAAGTTCGTGAAGTAACGCGTCTTAACCAAATGAAGACTTGCTATCACAGTCCTTGTGATAAAGTATGATGTGTTTATTATGTTGTGTTTTAGAGGCTAAGCTCAGTTCCCTTCTTGTAACAATTACAGGAATGTTGCAGAACAAGATTACGATCATGTGACCCGGAGAGTGAGGTTATTCGAGGTTTCCTCTTGACAAGTGTGCTGCTCTATTGATTTATAATTAGTTAACACAAACTATATAATTTTTTTAAACCCTATACTTTGAAATGTTCCTAAACGTCCACAAACAGAATTCACCTTATTGGTTAAAACAGCATGCAGAGTTCGAATCATGTTTCTTTCGACTGCGGCCTATAACTGAAAAACCATAGCAAGCAGGCAAGCAACATGTTTTAAACTCATAGCTCACGGAAGAGGCAAAAATTAAATGACCAAAATGTACAGAAATGCACGCCATCGGGAGAATCGCTGCCTTACGTTTTTACAATATTAAAGCTCATCAATCAGCTGTCATCAGTGTGATACTTCTTCTTCTTCTTTTTTTGTCTTGGAACATTTTTTTCATTGATTTTACTGATGTCATCTATTATGTTATTTATACAAGCATACACATTTTTATTGTCACAAAATGCTTTGATATCCACTAAGGCTTGTTTTGACCTATTTCAGAGTACAGGAAAAAGACTTTTAGCATGTTTGTTTAGATGTTTTTTTTTCTTGGTTACCTGTCACTGATTTTATAATAGGACATTCCCTTTTGCCCGGAGCAAAAAGAAGAACACGAGGAAGTCGAGTCTCTCCCAGAAATTACACATTCCAGTGTAGACAATTTGTACATGAATGTAGGCAGAGCTTATTATCTGGAGCATGCTAAACAGGATTTAAGGCTCTGTCACAAAGGCCAAAATTTTGATAGGCCTATGTAAAATTGAACACACTGACTTGTTATTGTCACAGTACTGTTATAATATGCATCAAGGTTTGGGCTGTTTGATTCAGAGAATGAGAAAAGACCTTATTTCGTTTCACAAGAACGTGAAAGTCGATTTCACTCTAATGATTAATATATTCTTAAAACCATTTTTAAACTCCTGTCACAGCAGACCTTCGTGCGTGATGCCCCCTTGTTTATTGTTTTTTTTTTTTAATGTGTGTGTGTTCTTAGTAAAAAGTCGTTCACCTGCTGACCTAGATATCAGACAAAAGCGTATTCCAACAAAAGACTCAAATTTCTGTGTCGTTTTTCACTGCTGTGTGTTGTGCCTTTAATGTGAGAGAAAGGAAGATCCCTGCTAACCTGTCACGCGGCCGTTCACTTGAACATGCCAGTGAATCAAAGCCTTGATTAAACTGTTGTAGTCTGTCATATAGTCTACAAAAACTCCACATGAACTGTACACGTATCTGCGTTTTCGATACATTTTTTATTTCAAATATGTATCGTTATTTTAAAATTTGATTGATTAATCTAGCCTCAAATGTCATTTTATCTATAACTCCTACGTTTCCTTTTATCGATAAATCTCAACAGACATGAAAGTTTATTGCTCTTTCCGAGTGAGCTGACTCTCCTGTAACGATTAAGTCGCACAGCGACCCAACGCACGTGGGTATAGTCTCATGCCATTTTAGAGTTTTGATCAACCCCTACAGGTAGAACATGGGAACTGCTGAGAAATTACTGATCCATCTGATAGGGTAAATTATCACAAAAACATTTCAGATGTTTAAAAATACCGGCCTAGCTGAGAAATATCTGACTTTTAAATAAATGTACTTATTTCGATTGGCAGCTAAAATTTCACCAAAGAATTGACTATCATACTTGCCCTTTTGTGCACAAAAAGTACATGTAACATACAGCATTCCAGTAAGTCATTGCGTACTGCCTTTACTACCGAATCTATCTAAACGTGCTGGCAACTTTTTATTGAGGAAAAATCAGGCTTTAGACACCAGGTGGCGCTCAGTGCTCAAAGGTTTTCTACATATCTTCGCGAGAATGAATGTGTATGTGTGTTTGAGAGAGAGAGAGAGAGAGAGAGAGAGAAAGAGAGAGAGAGATATCTTCAAATCCGCGCGTCATATTGCCGGCAATGTTGGTACACCGCAGTCACGCATCCTTCGTTCCGGTGCGACGAGTGCTGTAGCGGCCAGTTGTAGCCTCTCCTCCATGCGTGCGTTCAGAGGGCGCGTTCCGAGCAGAGGCACTGGGTGGGAGACATGCTCAGCAGCAGGCTGAAAGGGCGAGGGTCTCTTCCATAGAGACGGAGAAAGATCTCAGCTCAGGAGGTTCAGGAATTTGGACAAGTCTTCCACGGCTCTCTTGCTCATTCTGGTTCTGTAAAGGAGGCAAAATGGGTAACGCGACGATTCCAAAATGATACACTTAGAAACTTGGTAGTGACCTAAACACGGTCGTTTCGAGAAGGTGCAGGTGCGACTGATTGGCCAGTGTTTTAAAATTTGTACGAGCACTTCTTCAATTGGAGCTAAATGGAGAAACCGACACAGGGTTCGCTCCAACCGACCATACCGAAGAGCGCGGAGAGTCCGGCGGAGGATCTCTCTAAACTAACGGACGAGGACCTTCTGAAATGGAGTAAAGAAGACCTGGTCCGCCGTTTACGTAGAGCGGAGGCCGAAAAGATGAGTGTGATTCTGGACCACAGCAACCTTATTCGAGAAGTCAATCGTAGGCTTCAGCTGCATCTAAACGAGATACGAAGTCTGAAGGTAAGCGCGCCGGCTAAATTATTTAATATGATTGGAAACTGGCATTTCATAGCTTGTTCCAGTTTACAAGCTTCCTAAATTCCTCATATTCTCTCCCTAAATTCTCTCCCGGATTGATTTAAGCTTCTCCGCTGCCATGACACCCGCTGCCTCACTACTTCACCCTTGTCGTTAGATTTGCCACACAGTGTAAGTGTGTTAAAATACGCAGCTGTAACTGTACACTTTCCAAGCATTTTTTATTCGTTGTGTTGTAAAACAGTTTTCCAGAAATCAGACCGAGCAATCTCAGCTGTACAGCCAAAACTGTTTTTAAAGACATGGTTTCAGATCTCAAAATAGCCGACCCAGTATCATCCCGCTGGGAAACTTGTTGCAATAATGTTTCGTGCGCAGTACTGCACCGCTGATCCATGTCTTAAACGGGTATTTGTCGACCGCCTTAAAATCTATCTTTACGTGAATTTAGCGGTGAAATTCATACAGCTTTGTCAAAACACACACGCCTTGATAGCATCAAGATGTTCTCCTGAGGAGTATCCTGTTCTCCGTGGTAATTTTGTTAACGATTTCTAGAACTGCAAGCATAGGTGCTGACGGGCCAATGCTGAGCCAGCTGTTTACCGCAGAGCCGCGCGGGGCTGATTTAAAAGTTCCCACCTCAAAGTTCGGCGAAAATTCACCTGAATCACCTGGTTTGTATAGTTCTGACCCATTACTAGAGAACGAGTTTGTAAGAAACTGCAAGAGTATTCGTAAATAAGATCAATGTTGAGAGGCCAGGGAATTTCAGACATAACACAGGAGCAAATGAAAGTCCCATGACGGACTAAAACCTTTTGAAACTGAACAGGGTCAGAATTCTGTTGCTTGCATGCATGCATGCGCGCGCGCGCGCGCGGTTGCGCACGAGCACGTGTGTGTTCTTGCGAGACACACGTACCGTGACCCCGTACAGACACGCTCTTGCACAGTTTACCTGAAATAGCACACAGCGTGCAGAGATAATCAAGACTGAGAATCTGAAAGGATGGGCGAGCGTCAGATTTGGATAACAATTTCTTTGCATTTTTCATTCACTATCACACCAGTGTTACTGTTTCAGTCTGATGACAGCCCGAGCCATATACACTCACTATTACGATCTAAATGCATCATTCTGTTGACTCTTCTTCCACAGCGGATTTGACCATCTCACTCTGATTTTGCAGGAGGTGAACCAGAAACTCCAGGAGGATAATCAGGAGCTGCGGGACCTCTGCTGTTTCCTTGACGACGACCGTCAGAAAGGGAAGAAAGTTTCGAGGGAGTGGCAGCGCCTGGGCCGCTACAGCGCCGGCATCATGCGAAAGGAGGTGGCGCTCTACCTGCAGAAGCTGAAGGAGCTGGAGCAGCGGCAGGAGGAGGTCCTGAAGGAGAACTTGGAGCTGAGGGAGCTGTGCCTCATGCTGGACGAGGAGAGGTCCGGAGGCGCGGGAGGGACCGGCGCGGCCGGCTGTCGGAACTCCATCGACAGTCAGAGCAGTCTGTCTCACGGGAGCGTGCCAGGACCCGGCCTCCTCAGAGACGTAGGTGACGGGAGCAGCACCTCCAGCGCGGGGAGCACCGACAGCCCCGACCATCTGCCGCACAAGCAACAGCTTCAGACCGGCCCATCAGGGGGCAGCACCGAGCACCTCCTAAAGCCACGCCCAGGAGAGGAGGCCAAAGTGCTCTCAGATCAGCCAGGCCGCAGAAGGAGCACCAGCCCCGAGTACGCCGCACACACCTTCCCCCAGGTGTGCAGGCCCCGCTGTGGATCCCTCTCCAGCCCGGACCACAAAGGCCTGCGGAGCTCCAGCTCGGACAAGCACAGCAAGAGCCTATCCAGAGCCAACCCCGAGCAGTTTTCCAAGCACCTGCTGGTGACGGGCCAGCCGCCCGGAAGTCCCGACCTTTTCCAGAAACACAGGGCCAGCCTGGGGAGCGTCTGCGGAAGCCCGGAGACTAAGCAGGCGCTGACGGGGACTCCCGAGCATGTGCAGAAGGGCCGTGTGATTTCGGGCAGCCCCGAGATGTTGAGACAGCAGTACGGCGGCGGCGGCGGCCTGGAGCACGGCAAATTTGGCAGCCCCGGGCGTGAGGTGTCGCAGAGGAGGCCCGGAGGAGAGGAGCTGTCCCCCCACCATCGCAGCATTTACAGTGGTATGAACGGCGGGTCCGACTGGAGCCTGCTGTAACACCCACACTGAGCCACACGGCGTACATACACCACTGTACAGAGAGGGGGCGCTCTTCGAACGCCCACGGAGGGCGCCTGTGTTTCCTCTGCTTTTCCTTCCGGCCA